>NC_021164.2:58019369-58056496 GCF_000331145.2 Cicer arietinum | reverse complement strand
ACTCTTTCGTCAAAATCATCATCTACTTGATAGCGTGAAATCTCAGGTGCATCTAACATTTCATCTTCTACTCTATCTTTTGATAGATAGCTTAATTAATTAAGTGTGTATCATATATAAATCAATTTGCTATTTACACCCTTTTATTTTCAGTAACACCTAAAAAAATCTGTATGTTAACTAAATTCACTAATGTTTTTAAACATGAACTTAATTCACGTAAGCTTTCAGGGTGTAATTGAAAATAAAAGGGGTGTAACTGACAAAATTGTATATAAATGTTTATGTATAAACTATTTCTATAACAATAAATAAAATACAGTTAAATTGTTTTCACACAAATTATAAGTTGTTTTCGTAAGCTATGAAATAGGGTCACCTTTGACATTATGTCTATTGCCGTGTCTGATAAGCACCGGTGTCTGACATCCATACGACACCTCAAACAAGTATTCCAAAGAAAATTTCGACGCACATTAGACACACCTATGAGGTTAAAGATGTGTCATAACAATGATGATCAATTATGGGGTTAAAGATATTATATTTAACATGTTTAGTTTTTCGGTGGTAAATGAATAAATGAAGATGAAAAACTATCATATGTGATTAAATAATGTTCATATTTTTAATTACAATAAATAAATTGTATCATTGTGTTATGTTTTTTGACATTAGCAGTGTCGACATGTCTGTTTCGTGTTAGGTGTATGTGTCGGAGTCTGTGCTTCATAGTTCATAAGCTATTGCAGATAGTTTATGGAAATAAGCTGAAAATAATTTATAAACATGTTATCAATTGTTTTGTTTCTATAATAAGCTCTTTCTTTCAGTCTCACAAGTGTTTATGTCTATAGATAAGTTCAATTAAGCCAATCTAAACAAGCTATCTTTATTATTTTTATGATTTCTGATTCTATTTGAATTTTGAACTGAATTATAACCTTTCTATTTGGCGGAAAATCTAGAGATTGATCATTGATGTGTGTAGACTTGTCAAGATTACCAACATTCCTTTAAATTGATCTGTTTAACCTTGCAACTTTTTTTTATCCTTAGCTTTATAATTTCATCTAAAAAGGAAAGGAAAAAAAAACATAAACAGTAGTAAAAGCGACAATTCGGTCAACAAAAAAGAAAGTAAAAGGGACAATGAGATTGAATAGAAGTCCCTTTTGTTGCAATATTGCTGTTTCAATTTTGCATATCTAGTTCCTTCTAGTATAAAATATGTCCTTGAAGAAAATTGACAACTTGGATTGATAATATGGGAAGTAACACGGATTAGTGCTTTTGTTGACATGATTTAGTTACCAATGATCAAGCGGTTCACGCATTAGATTATCTGAGATGTTTTCTGAAATCTCACTTGTGAGAATTACTTGGGGATAGGGGTGAATTTATAACTTATTTGAAACATTTCTATGCCTTATATTTTAAGAATGGTTGTTCGTCATACTGCTGAATTTTGTGCATCTGTTTCATTGCTTTGATTTTCATTTTATGAGTTCACCTGTTCTTATTATGCTTCCCTAACCTTCTTTCTGGGTCTACTCTTCTGCAAAGATTTTTTCAAAAAGTTTGCATTGTGTAATACATGTTTATATTTATAGTCTATGATAACTAATCTAAGCTGTATTGTACCTTGATTATTTAAAAAGTTCTTGTATCCCGAGATCGTACCATAGTTGCATCATACTTGTATCTAGGTTTCTCTTTCTAGGCATATTGCATTTTCACTGCAATCCCTTATGTAAAAATCATAATGCAGATTAATAGTTCCTCTCGACGAACTCCGTTGATCGTTACTGGACATGGTCTTGGAGGATCAATTGCTTGTCTCTTTATTATATCACTATTACATAGCATTGGTTCAGGAAAGAACCGTCCACTCTGCATCACCTTTGGTTCACCCCTTGTTGGTGACAAGAGATTGCAACAAGCCATATCACAGAGTTCTATTTGGAATTCTTGCTTTATACATATTGTGTCACACAAAGACCCACTTCCAAGGCTCTTCATTTCAAATCGAACCAGTACCTACACACCTTTTGGAACATTTATCATATGTTCCGATGCAACCTCTTTTGAGAACCCGGATTCTACCTTGGAAATTCTTGTGGCATTGGCCTCAGTCCATGATAACAATCAAGGGCTCAAATCTTTTGATTATGGAAATATAGTAAAAAATCTGTATCTTAGAGCAACATGCATAGATTTTTCCACTCAGGCTGATAACATGACTAATCTTGATTCACTAGCAACTGGTATTAGTTTGCAGTTGCAGGCACTTGGGTTGACACCACATATGCAGGTAGGCAATATCTTCTCTTTCTTATTGAACAGATAGAATCATTCTCAACTCTCAGTTGACAATACACACTGAAATTTTGAGTGGAAGGATTGAGGTTCAATATCCACAGAACAACCCTTTGGATAGGGATGAGGAGCTTTAAATGTGATTAAATTTCAGATTGAGCATTAGTTCAACAGCCGACCCATAAGGTTGAAACTTGTGGGGGTAATTTGGGTCTCACTAGAGGGCTAAATGTTCTAATTACAGTGGATTACAAAAGAAGGCAAAAGTTGTCTAATTGAGCCTTATTTATGCTCATTATGTGTTGTTACAAGACCAGATATCCTGTAGTTAGGGATTCCCTACATTCACACAATCGGAACATCGATGTCCATTTGATTAAGATTGGATAGTACAAATTCAAGCTTAGTATTTGGAATTATACAATTAAAATTTAAAATCTGCATTTTTTGAAACGTCAAATCTTGATCGAACGACTACCAGTGTCCTAACTACATGAATGTGAGATTCCCTGACTACTGTGAATCCAAATCCGTAAATACACTGCTACTTGAAAGTCCAATTTTTCATGACCTCATTTCTAAAATTGACTTGACAGCAGCAACAGGAGAACATTGATATCAATACTCTTGAAACAGAGTTAAAAGGATTAGAAGAAAGATTCATCCTACAGAAGAGGATATTATTTGATCCATCCAAGAAATTGAATGACATGAAGGTACATATGGCCCATCTTGAATGGTATAAAAAGGAAGCTAAGAATCAACAAATAGGGTACTATGACAGCTACAAAAACATGAACTCTCCATTTGATCACGATGTTGTTGAATTCCATAAAAAGCTCACCATTTACTGGGAAAAGATGGTTGAAGAAGTTGAAATGAAGCCTCAAAGAGAAGGTTCAGCTTTTCGTACACGTTGGCTATATGGTGGTACTACTTACAGGAGAATGGTTGAACCTCTAGCTATTGCTCAATACTACAGAGATGGTGGTAGAGACTATGTTAATAAAAAAAGGTCCAAACACTTTAAAAAGTTGGAGGGTTGGTTGATGGAAGAATCTAAAAATGCCACAAGTGATGTAAACAATACGCGGAGAAACAATGTGGAAGCTATTTTGACTATAGATTCTTGCTTTTGGGCACATGTTGAAGAGGCTCTCATTTTATGCAGAGAGTTGAAGGTTGTCAAAGAGAAAGAAGAGACACTAAAGAAGTTGTTTGAATATGAGGAGTATGTCTATCAGTTGCTTAAGGATTATGCAGTGTCACCAGATATTTTTCTTTCGCAAAGCAGTTATATTTGTTGGTGGAATGAGTATAAAGCGATTAAGGGATCTTCATATACTTCAACACTCGCAAACTTTATGAATGATTATACATATATTAAGCAATATTTCAAAGGAGCTTATGATTTTCCCTGAAGTGTTTCTATATATGTTGATATTTACTGTGAGAAACGAAAATTATTAATAATAAATATTAGATTTAATTAATGTATAAATTTAAATTACTAACTTATATGATAAGATTAAATTACTAACTTATATGATTGTATCTCAATCCAATGACTCTTTGATTATATATGTTATAATATTTTTAAATTTATTTTTTTTTATTTTTGTAATAATTCAAATTAAAAATTCCTTAATAAAGATATTATTTTTATATTTTTTACTCAAGAATTTTATTTTTATTATACCTGCATTTTTATTGTTTATTATAATATTATTATAACTTTCAAATTTCAATCTTATTATTATAATATTTTATTGGCTCAAATTTCATAAATTTTAAATTTCAGTCATTGTAATTTAACTATTGTAAATGTTATTTCGAGTTTATATAATCTAATAATTTATTTTTTATTTAAGTATTATTAGTTTAGAATTAACTATTATAAATAATTTTATTATTAAATTCATTAAGTTGTTTATTGTAATAAAACCGTAGGTGTGGCTAGTTTGAATCATGATATTCAAAATTCGATTTTTACAAGTTTTATATTTAATTTTGAAAATTATTTTTCAAGGAATTTTTTGGAAATACAAATTTTTTTCAGATTTTCTTTTTATTAACAAAAAACGATAATTGAAAAGTAGTTTTTTATTTTGATAAACACAGATTTAATAAAATTAAAATTCTTGAGTCAAAAAAATATATAAATAAAAATAAAATTCTTAAATAATTATATCTCACAACTACCGGATGGAGTTTTATTTTTTGGATACAACATTAAGTAGTTTTTAATTCGAATTATTACGAAAATAGAAAGAAAATAAATTTAGAGATATTATAACATATAGTATCTAAGAGTTATTGAATGGAGATACAATCACATAACATTTTCAGAGTAATTTAATCTTATGCGTTAATTAAATATAATGTTTATTATTAATAGTTCTAATTTCTTATAATAACTATCCATATATAAGGACGTATCAAGTGAGAAGTGATATTTATTGTGAGTAGAGCTGTCAATTTGACAAACCTCTAATTATTGGTCTGGACCACATGTTGGAGGGGTCAAAAAAAATTATCATTTAAAAGGCCCAAAAAACAAAGCCCCACACTTAAAGCCCCCTAAAATTTTGTGGGTTTAGTGGGTCTATAGGTCCACTTTTTCAAAAAAATAATCGATTTTTTTCTATAAAAAAATTCCGATAAAAAATTTTCGACTTTTTTTCGATAAAAGATTTTCGTTTTTTTTTTCGATAAAATTTTTTGATATTTTTCTCACAATGTTTTGAGAATTTTTTTTTTAATTTTTTTTGAATAAAATAATTTTCAAAAAGTTTTCAAGAAAAAGTTTCAAAATTAATAAATATTAGGGGCCTATAAGCCCCTGAGCCCCCTCCCTTAATCCCCTGAAATAATGGGCCGAGTCTTTAAAAAAATTATTTTGATAGAGAATCTAATTAATATTATGGTCTTAATAAAAAAAAAATTTAAGGAGATCTTGGAGTTAGGGGAAGCTCTACCCGTGTCTATAAGTAATCCTGAATAATTTTATATTATCTACAAAATTGTTGTAAATAAAGATAAGATATACTGTAGGTAAAAACAATTTTTCTTACAGTAGTTCTTGTGCTCGCCTTCAAAGCTTAGCTTGAATCCTCTTAATTTAATGTGTTAAAGTATTTTTTATATTATTTATACAATTTAATTATAATAAAATTGTTTTTTATTTGAACATATACAATTCTTAGATAGTTTGAAGATAGAATAATTTGAATATTTAAAATAATAACAATAATAGAATAATTTAAAGGAAGTAAACTTTAAATTAAATTGGTATACATTATAAACTCATATAGGATATTATTGTTTTCCATTTAAAATAAACATTAAAAAAATGTCAGCAGTATTAATAATTAAATTATGAGAGAGTATTGTTTTTATCGTTCATCTAAAAAATAAATATTTTCAGGAGACAATAATTACACAAATTTGAAAATTATTGGTGCCAATCATCATTATCTTATATTATTTTATAACTCCAATAAATAAATTTTTCCATTTTCACGATAACAAATTATGTAATTTTTGTTTAGTATATATGACAATTAACTAATCACATTATATGTCATTTCATTGATATATTAGACAACTTTTCAACCTTAGTTAGTTTTTATACGTTTGTCCAATGTAAAACAAACACGTGTCCGTGCTATAACTCTTCGTATACAAATACCCCTGCACAAATAAATAAAATTAAAGGACCTTATAAAATACAAAATTCAAGTTTTGTAGAACAAAAATTTACATTAACAAAAAATTGAATAATCACATTGTTATTATCTAATAAACTCAAAACTAATAGTTTACGAAAAAAATTATATTATGTTTTATGCTAACTATATTTTTATAGACTCAAAGTAATTTCACATTAACATATATGCTTTCACATGTTTCCATAAGACACATGCATAAAAGAATAATAAATGCATAATATCATCATTAATTAAATGCACGCAACCATTGTAAAAGTGTGGAAAAAAACAAACATTGAGATTGTAGTAAGATACAATTGCCATTGTTGAGGAACTACACGATTGAGTTGTATTGTAATATGTATTTGCTTCAAATTTATTGGTGTTGATTTGAATGAAATACATCTCAAAGCATAATATCAACTTTCAATTTTAGATATTTTGTAGATATTTATATCAATTCTTGTGAGCTATATATACAATTATGCTCCTATATATATTTGTTTATAACTATATAGATTATCCAAATATTGAATTATTGTTACAAAATAATAACAAGTTTTTCCACAATACCTCAACCAAATACTTCATTGACCTCCGAAAATAATCACCACTTTTAAAGTATTTTAAAAATAAAAATAAACAATGTTCAATTTATAAACTTTTTCATTTTGTATTATGTTATATTGTTATTAATTTGTATTTAAATTTTTAATTATTGTCATATTTGATTCGTGTTTCGCACAAGTAGTGTTGTAATTATAGTATTATTTTAGTAGTATTTTCTTACAATCTTCTATTGCTACTATTTTAGTAGATAAGAATAGGAAGCGTCTGTAACCTACCGTAACTAATTAAGTTTTTTCCTTGAAAATCAGCCGGCAAATAAAACTTTTCACTTTTATACTTAAAAATATTTTTAAATTGAATATTATTTTTTTTTTGAAATAATTTAAAATTAAATTCATTTATTTTGAATAATTGAGTATCAATTTAGTCTTAAAAAAATTTAAGTGGTTAATAAAATTTTATTTTAAATTTATTATTTTAAAAATTTCAAATTTTAACTACAACAATTCTTAACCAAACTTTATTTATTTTATAACTAATAGAAGTTTATCAAAATCTATTTTTTATATTAGAAACTTGGTCACATGAATACTCAAAAGGCTACTTTTTGTTTTACAAATACTCTAAAGGTTACTATAATTAGTAGTATAATTAGTAGTCAAGTAAGATCTACGGTCATAAATGATATACCATAAATTGGTATTAAAAAAATATTATAAATTTAATAATGATTGATATTATATTTTGATTAAATAATATTTGCAGTTCTTTAATTTAATTTTAGTTAACGTTTTAATTCTTTATTTTTTTTTTCTTCATGATGTGGTCATTTATTTTAATTTTAAGTGATAATTTAATCTTTTATATTTTAAAATGTCAACAATGTTATCTTTTTTTTGTTACAAAAATTCAAAAAGTATATCAAAAATTTTAAACAAAACCCATAAAATTAATTATATTCTTTAATATAATACAAATTTCATCAAATTCGTAACTCAAATCTTCAAATAAACTCATATTTTCATTCTTTATTTGATGTTGTTTGAGATGAAAATGTGAGTTTATTTAAAGATTTAAGTTATGAATTTGATGAAATTGCATTATATTGAGAATGATAATTAATTTTATGGGTTTTGTTTGAAATTTTTGATGAATTTTTGCAAAAAATAAGGATAATATTATTGATATTTTAAAACATAAAAGATCAAATTATCACTTAAAATTAAAATAAATGACCAAATCGAGAAGAAAAAAAATGACTAAAACGTTAACTGAAATTAAGTTAAAGGACCACAAATGCTATTTAACCTTATATATTTTAGAAGTAATATTTTATAACACTTCTCTTCTGTATGAATAAAGTTGTGATTTGATTGATATCGATACGAAATTAAAAAAAAAAAAAAAAAATCATTAACATCTATAATGGATTGTGATCCAACATTCTATAGCCAAAATTATTAATTGGATGATACAACGTATTAATATCGGTTGTCTTTTCAAAGGACCACAAAGAACATTCATAGCTATTTCTTCTTAATTTCTGACCGGCCTTGTAAACATTTGTCACATATGGTCGTTTTTATTGGCAATTGGACCAAACAAGCCTACTACACAATTACCTTCATTTCACCACCCCTTAAATATTTATAAACATAATCTCATTAATCCTAAGAAATTAAAAATGGGTGATCACAATAAGAAAACTTTGGAGACAAAGCCAAGACTTGAGGAACTATACCAAGGTATTCCAGATGAATCTGTTAACCTTACTTTTCAAGATTTACCAAATGTGATGAAAAATTCCACAACAAATGTACCATCATCACCTTCTCTTTCACCTATGTCCATGTCACCAAGTCATGATTTCAAGAAAGGCTTGAAAGTACATTCCAATCACAACTATCATCAAAATTTTGGTCATAGTGGTGCACAAAGTCCTCAAAATAGGACTAGTGAGTATAGTATGGGCTACGATGCAATGAGTGGTGAAAGTTTGGCTTCGAGAAAAGGCGGTGCCGTTCGACGAAGGCGACCTGGGATTCCTCACTCTAAGATTTGTGCCATTTGCAATGACTATGTTTATTTTTTCAGGACTAGATGTCTGGTAAGTCTTTGAATGTTTATGTTGTTGATATATTAATTTTTCTATATAGTTTATTAAAAAAGTAATTCTATAGTTTACAATTATTTAATTAATTAGTTAACAATAATGTTTGTGGACAATGCAGGTATGTGGCAGGGTTTATTGCAAGCAGTGTGTGGAAATAGGTATGGGAGAATTGAGAGAAGGAAGAAAGTGTATTGAGTGCCTTGGATTGAGATTCAGCCAAAGGTAACAATTTGCTAATAATGCATGCTTCTGACTCCAAAAAATAGTCTTTAAATTTTTATTTCCTTAATTAGATCTAATGTTTTCAAAAACACAAAATCTGGCGTTCTATTGTTTTGTGTGCAACTTATAACCAAAATGGTTTTTAAGATATAATAACATGAACTAGTTCATGAATTTTCATATTTACTTGAATAATTGGTGTATAAGAATAAAGACATGTAATTTCATAAAAGTTGTTAACTAGATTCCTATTGAAGTTATATCATCAAGATACTCAATCAGATTCACTTTTTATGGGTCTTAATTGAAATATCTAAGATAATAGTATAATTAGTGTCGGTTTGGTCAAAATAAAAGAAACATATGTATCAGTCTCAAAACTCAATTCATATTTATTTTTTTCTATTTTTTTCTAAGAACAAAGAGGATTGTGACCCTTTTACTTTTTGAAGCAGCGTAAGTCATTATTGGTGTTTTGACTAATTTTTCAAGTACCATTTCAGAATGATATAACATGCCTCTAGTTGGAGTTAATTTTTACTTATAAAATTGTGAATTACATTATTTTATTCAAGATGTTGATCAAAACTTGGAAGATAGTAATTTTTGGTCAAAATTATCTCTTATTTCAAACTAATTTATTATAACATGAATGATGTTTGGAATTTGATTATTGACAAGGTACATAGAAAGAGCAGGGTTGCTGGGGTGTTTAAATTGGAGGTATCCAACTACATTAAAGCAAACTGAACTCAAATGGGCTGAGAAAGGACCAAGGAGGAGTGGTGACAAAGGCTATGGTCACATCTCAAGATCAATAACACCTACAACTCCAAAGAGTCCTTTATCTATTGCTACCAATGATGCCTCCTTTGTCATTTCTTCAACATATTCTCCTTTCTCTCCTCATCATCGCCTTCCCCTCTGAAAACAACTAGAATTAATTTAAGAGTAAATTCTCAAATTCGTTTTTAAAATCATAGTAATGTATCAATCTACTTTCTCACATTTTTAAAATTTTAAAATAATCTATGAAATTAATTTTTTATAATCAAATTGTATTTGTAGAGACGAAAATAATATTAAATTGGTAATGAACTTGAAATTACGTAAATAATGTGAAGAATATATTTGATAATAAATCTAAATAAAAAGACAAATTTTATTAATATTTCGTAATTCTTTAGATCATTTCAAAATAATAATAATATATATAGAAGATTAGATTGAAACAATCCTACAATTTTAAATATTATAAATAGGTTAGTCATTTATATACTTGAAATACCAATACATATGTTAATGTATCTCAAATTATAATGCCTTTTAAAATATTCATTCAATTGTTTATTTAAAACTTATATTAAAAGTTCTATGTAATTTATTTCTTTGTATTTGTCACTACTTCAGTGTGTCGTTTACTTGTGTAACTAGCTAAAGGGTACCTATTACCAAAGCGTTTTGCATCAAAATGATCCCCAAATGCAAGCAGAGCTTGATAACAACGTTTTTATAAACGACAAATACAAGCTTGTACAAAAGTTTTGAGATATACAAGTTTAACAATTGAGATGCACTGACATTATAAATTGATATTAAAGTTGTATCTTTTTAAATTGTTGCATAGTATTTGAGGTGAGTGTTGTGTATCTCTCTATCTATGAGTAGAGTCGTCTTGTCAAAAATCAAAAATGGACATTTTGTTGTAATGTAATACTTTTTTGTTGAGTTAATTGATATGTACGGCGATATAAATCTTTTGTTGTAATGCATTGTAAAATTAAAAAATAAAAGGATTAAATTAATATGCATTGATCATATAATTTTTTTTATATTCTCAATTTATCATAATTTTTAAATCATTAAAAATATTTAATTTATTTTGTCTATGAATAAGATGATAAATATTAAAATGATAAATATTACTAGAAATTCACAAACAAATGTAAGATATTGAGTTCAAACCCGATACATAATTTTCAACCTAAGAATATCGACGTTTTATCGGCGTTTTATCGGTTAAACTAGGATATATTACGAACAATACTTAGACATAAAAATGTTATGAAAAATTACAAGAAAGATAATAACAATCACAACAGCAACTACAAAGGACAAGACAATGGAGTTTACGAAATATTACATCTTGGTTTGATCTTAATTGGGAGACCCAAAGATGGATATGGCATTGGTTGACGAGTAATTGTTTCCTCTGGATTCAATTGAGACCATTCATACATCTTCACAAAATTGTGAATGGTGGTTAAGGTTTCAACTCTTGCAAACTCATTTCCTATGCAATAATGAATCCCTGCACCAAATGGAAGGTAAGAATAGGAAGGGATTGGCTTGCTTGGATTTTCAAATCGAGATGGATCAAACTTTTGTGGATTCTCAAATATCTCTTTGTCCATGTGCGTTCCACATGATGGCCAATATACCTATACAAGAAACCAACTTAACATTAAACTAAGGACAATTATATTTTATTAACATTTCGGTTCTCAGGGGGCCGGGAAGGTAACCAAAGTTTTTGAATGATTTATCCTTCACTGAAGATCAATTCACCACTTGGTTAATTAAGTCAAAAAATATGTCCAAATTAGAGAAATTTTAATGATAATAAAAATATGCGACTGCAATTAAAACTGCGACATCAATAATTTTGATGTCTCCACGAGATTTTAAAAAAGTATGCGACTGCAATTAAAACTGCGATATTAGGGCTTATGATGTCTCCATAATCGCAATGTGGATGCGATTGAGGCACTATGCATTGCACTCAATTGTTCAAAGTATCAAAGACTGTGACCACAATCTAAACCCTTGGAAGAAACATTACCTGCCACCCTTTTGGTATGTGATATCCTTGGTAACTAGTATCTTTAAGTGCTTTCCTAAATCCACCAAACAAAGGAGGGATCATCCTCATCAATTCTTGAGCAACCCTCCATGTGTATTTCATCTTTTGTATCTCTCCCCATGTTAGCCTCTCTTCATTTCCTTCCCTTTGCTTTAAAATTTCCATTTGTTCTACATAAAGAAATTTACCAAAGCTTTCAAAAAAAAAAGGACTACATCAAATGACAAGTAAATAATAACATCTTTTTTATAACCCTCTAGTTCCCGAGAGTAAAGGACCTTGATAATCTAAAGTTCTACTAAGAGATAAGTTAAGTTTGATAAAAAATTATTTCAGTTAGAATTCGAACTCAAATTCTTTAAAATGATTTATCATTAATCATTTGAGTTCAACTAAGTGGTTAAATAATATCAAAATCTTAACAACAAGTTAGTGTTACCTTCTAAAACTTTATTGTAAACCTCTTGATCTCTAGACAACTTCCATATCATCAAGCTCATAAGAGTAGCAGATGTATCATTACTAGCAACAAATAGAAAAATAAAATTGTCAGTAATTATGTCATCATCTAGAGGTTGATGATTTTCATCCCTTATTGCAAGAAGGCAAGAAAGCATATCATTAGTAGAGCTTAGAAGTCCCTTTGAAAGTTCCTCTCTTCTTTTGTTCATAATAGGAAGTATTTTTTCCACAATTCTTGCTCTTGCTTTTTGGCCTCTCCAAAATGAGGTGCCAGGGAAATTGATTGGAAGTGAATGAATTGCTTTAAATGATGTGATAAAATCTTCAAACAAAGCCTCTCTTGTGTGTTCATCTTTAATGTCAAATAATATATTGCAAGCCATATTATAGGCTAGTTTCTTCATCAACCCTACAACTTTAATTGTTTTATTCTCTTTCAATTTGCTTAATAATACTGTGTTCACTAATTCATCCATCTTTTTGACATAGTTTTGAAGGCATTCAGGTTTCAAGAATTTCAACATTTCACCCTTGATCAACCTATGCCTGCATGGAAAATACACAAAGGCCTTATATTTATAGTTTGTGTCATAAATGTAGTTTTAATATTCAAAATTATTATTGAACTTACTTCCGGATGAACATTTTACCTTAAATTTACTTTTAACTACGCTCAATTCAATCAAAATCAATTTCACCATGGTAAAATCAAACACACTAATATTATTTTAATTTCAAAATCAAAGTCTCGCGTTGTCTTTCCAAACATGAAAGACCTTATTTCAAAGTGCCATTATTTGAATCTAACACCATAATGGCATAATCAAGTTTTTAAATTACAGTCACGGTCATTGTGATCCTTAAAATTACAGACAATTGCGATCAATACAGCTGCATAAGTCATAAAAAAGCTGAATGTTGTGGTTGCAATAGTGGTCACATAGACTATTTTCTAAAACCTTGATCGTTATATAAGGATTATTTTGACAAATCATCTAAACTCTTTAAACTAGTAATGCATTTGATTAAGCGGACACAAAAGTTCGATTTATAAAATTGATTTTAATTAAAAATGATTTGAATGTAAAGCAGTGAATGTTTTGATACTAAAAATACTCAAACAATGACTTTGAGTGTAAAAATAATATTTTAAGTCAAAGGCTACAAATTCTATCTCAAGTTAATAGTCAATTCCAAAATTTCATGAATCACCTTTGACACTCCCTACCATAAAACCAAACAAACACTTAACCCATATGAGCAAGAGTTGAATAATATGTACCTTGATCCTGTGAGCTCAATTAAGCTTTGCTTTCCAAGTATCTTTTGAAGGGTGAGGGGTTTTTTAGCTGATAAAACATCCTCCGAGGAACCAAGAACAAACTTGTTTCCTTCTTGTCCAATAATAACCACAGTAGGAGAACCCAATAAGGATGTTTTGAAGACAGGACCATACTTTGATACTCTTTCTTCTATCCACTCTGAGCCCTTGTCTTTCCTCTGTGCTTTAAGAAAACCAAGTGTCTCTCCAATAATAGGGTACCCCAAAGACCCTTTTGGAACATTTTTTGTTTGACTTTTTGAGAGAAACTTTGAGAGGAGAAAAGATAAAGTCAAAGTGAGTACACATAAAAAAATGAAAGATATTTCCACAACCATTGATAGATTAGATGAAAGAGTTAAGATCAAATTTGGTCTTCTTAGTACTGTTTTTCATATAATGAAGAAACATCGGAAAGAGAAGACATTATTGATAGAGAATATTATATTGTAAAATGCTAACAAGCACACTTGATATATATGTTAAAAATTCAAATGCATAAGAAATTTTTTGGAAGGTGTATAATTTGAGATCGTAGAAAGTAATTTTTTCAATGTTGCTACCCACACCCCTCACATTATTATCCACACCCCTCAAGTTGGTAAAAAAACTAAAATACCCAGAATTCCCTTTGATATTTATAATATTTTTTACAATTTTACTAACCCATAACTCACATTCATCAAGATTCATCATATCTCATGACTCACATATCAAAAAATCACCATACTTCACCAATCATATCTCATAATCATTTAAAACTCACATAACTCACTCATAACATTAGTTTCTTCATCACTGAGTTCGATTTTTTTTTTTTTTAAATCTGGAAATTGTACGTGAAGTGAACTAAGAATTTACACAATCTTAATTCCCGTATACGTACGTGATTTAAGATTGTGTAATCAATGGAGTTTGAAAATTCAATATCTCAGTATGTACGCGATCTTAATTCACGTACGTGTACGTGAATTAAGATTGCGAAATCATTGAAGATTGAAAATTAAATACATGAACTCAATTTCACGTACATTTACGAAAACTAAGTTCACGTATATGTTAGCAAAATTCTGAAGATAGTTAATGATGATTGATGATGATTGATAATGATTAATGAAGATTAATAATGATTAATGATGATTGATGATGATTGATGATGATTAATGATGATTGATGATGATTTATGAAGATGGTTAATGATGATGATGGTTAATGTTGAAGAAAATGAAGAAGGTGTTGAATGAAGATAGAATAAAGAAGAAGATGAATTAGGTTAATGAAGAGGAAGAAAGGAAAGGTAATTTGGAAATTATAATTTTTTTAAACATTTGATGGGTGTGGGTAGTAAATTAGGGGGGTGTTGGTAGCAAAATTGTAATTTTTTTTTACTTCTACTTGTTTTTTATTTCATTTTTTATATCCTTAACAAATATCGGCACTAGTTAGCATGATCTTTTAATTGGATAATTAGTGATTTAAAAGTTAATTAATAGTGAATTTAAGTTTAAAAGACAGAAATTTAGTAATAGAAAAAATGAAAGGAAAAGTCACATAAAACAATTATATGTATTGAAAAGTTAAGTAATAGAAAAACAATAATAAATAGTGTTCATAAAGAAGGTTGATAGTTTTTTATCTTAAAAAAGACTATAAATTCTACCATAATTAATTAATATTTGATGTTATAAGTTTTGTGTTGTAAACAAATAAAGTCATGGAATGTGAAAATATGCTTTAAATTATCTAACTAGAGTTGGTTATGCTTTAATATTTGTTATAACTGAATTTGGCTAATTTAGTTATAACAAAGTAATTATAGTTAGGTAAACTAATTTGCCTTTTGAAACAGTAGCGATGAAATAAGAGCCTGAAAACGGAACATGATGAGTTGTTGTTGAATGTTGATTGAGAAATAGGTCTATGCAATTATCGAATTAGATTCATAGAAATCAGAAACAGAGATTAAGGGAGTGCAGAAACACAAATTGTGAACAATCTTGAACATACCTTAATCTTGTAAATTCAAATACTCATAGTGAATTGTCTTGTTTTCTTCTCCGTGATGTAGGTCTCAAGTAATTGAGATTGAACACGTAAATTCTGGTGTTATTCTTGTCTTATCTTTCTTTAATTTTCATTTACATTGATTAAAAATTATTTTCAAAACTGCACAAATGAAGAACATTCTCCATTTCAGTTCTGTAAAAAACGTTCTCTGTTTTCAGTGAAAACGAAGAATATTTTTCGTTTCAGTTCTGGTTCTGTAGTTGTAAAACAAGAACATTCTCCATTTTAGTGTTTCAGTTCTGGTAAAAAACATTCTCTGTTTTCAGGAAAACAAATACATTATCCGTTTCAATTTCTAATTTTGTAATTATTAGTTTTTATTTTGTTGGTTAATTCTTGTTGCAGATCTCAATATTGTTTTAACATGAACAAATAGATCAAGATTCAAACCATTACCACATGCCTAATGAAACTTGAGCTATTTACTCATATCTTTAGTTCGATGGCAATTGACATTTAATTATTCACAGCTATTTATTATTATTATTATTATTATTATTATTATTATTATTATTATTATTATTATTATTATTGTTGTTGTTGTTGTTGTTGTTGTTGTTGTTGTTGTTGTTACGAAAAAGCTATTTGTTATTATTGGTTGGTTTTTTAGTTTCTGTAATGATATTTATTAATCTATCTTCTATCCGTCTTTAAATTTTAGTTCTTTTAGTATTATATATATATTAAAAAAAATAATAAATTTTGACATGTTTAGTCTTTTTTATTTATTAAATAAAAATAAAATTTATTTAATGTATATTTTATTTTTATTTTTAATAATACAAAAAAAAAAACATTATTGATTGTATCTTAGGAACGAACATAAAATGTTTAAAAGACCTAAGATCATAGACAAATGGAGTACTTATTAATTAGTTTAATATAATATATATTTTTGACAAAATACATCATTTGCTCTTTTAAATTACATCAAAATAAAAAATTGGTACCTTTTTCTTTTATATGAAGTTAGTCATTTATCCTTTTTTTTCTGCTGAAATTAACTTTTTATGTTTGTAAATATTTATATTGTTGATCCTAATTTCAAGTTAGTTAAATTGAAATATAAAATTCTATCAATTTTTCCAATAAACTCGTGTAATTCTTAAAAATTGAATTATAAAAATTGATAAAAACGAATCAATAATGTAACTTGACTTCTAATATATTATTTGACATGATATCGATATATAATTATTCAATTGGTAAAAACGGGTCAAACACATCAATCCAATCAAAATTACACTTAATATGATTGAATTGGATCAAATATTTTAAGGAAATAATCAAAACCAAATCATCTCAAAATTAATCAAAATTGGCCTAGCACCAACCCCGACCTAGCTCTTCAAAAGTAGAAGTTCATGGTATTTTTCATTTTTAAATTTGAGATGATGATTTGATTCACATCGGTTCGACGAGCTCTGTTTTAAGGGGCACATATTCATTTTTTCTTGTTTTTATCGAATGAGCACCAATCAAGTCACTTTGTCAATCCTAAGAATGAAAAAGGACCATGAACTTCACTTTCTATTATACAACATTCACTGTCTTTAGAGTTTTGAACGGAGGTGATTCGATTGACAAAGTTATTTTGTTATGGGACACGAAACAGTAAACCTAAGAGAGGGACAACCAATTAGTCACTTCAAGGTCGGCCTTCAAATAAAATTTTGTGATTGGAAAATTCCAATATTTAAATGTGCTTTGTTCACATGTAATAGTTGCATATTTTTACATTCGTCAAAACTATTTAGTGCATATGCATCTAAATGACATTTACAAAGTTGTTAATGTATTTAATGTCTACAACGAATAACTCTCAATGATGTTCAATTAAGGATGTATTAGCTTGTAGATGAAGGTGAAACAATGTATATAATCCATAAATACGAAGGCTTAAGAAAAATATTCTAAATAGTACCTTTAGTTAAAACTAAAATGGATGTTATATATAAAATGACAAAACAATTGAACAATTGATCATACTCAAAAATATTATTTGTGTGTTATTGACAACTTTACTCAAGAACATCTTTAATTTTTTTGTTTGTATTTTTGTAATAATTTTAATTGATTTATACTATTATTAATTATTTTATTATTATTTATATTTTCTATTTTCTATAATAAAATTTAAAAAGGTTAATACGAAGTTGTTATTTAAAAAAAGACCTCCCTTTGTAATATTGAAAGATACTTCAATGCTAATTACTTTTGTCAAAAATAGCAAGATAAAAACAAACAAAAAGTTAATTAAGAATGTTAATTATGATTCTAAATGTTATGTTAATTTAACTTGTGCTTTTGAGTGTATTAATTCAAAGATATGATTTAAACAAAGCAAAGAAATCAACATAAAAAGGCAAGAAAGTGAATAGACAAGAATTGAAAATATTCTTAACAAAATCTGAAAAACGAAGAATGTTCTCCAGTTTCAAAATGATCATCACAGCTCTAAAACCAATCAATATCCACTAGTTAAAAGAAATTTTAACCTCTGGATTTTACATCTATATCATCAGCACTTGGCAAAGAACAAACTGAGATGGTTAGATCAAAAGAAACTACTCGAATCAGAAAGAGAAAAGATCACGAATTAGCAAGATCAGACAGATCTGAACATTCTTGACAGCATTCTGATCAATCTGGACAGCACTGCAACTTCAGCCTCCAGACTGATAAACATTCTCCAGCTTGCTACACTTGATCTTCAGCTGCAAACATCTTTCTCCAAAATGATCAGATCAGTCTCCAGATTGATTATCAATCTTTGTTTCTGCAGAATTTCAGCATTGATCTCCTTACTTCTACAGAAGTTTATAATCACTCACCAAACTGTTTTGGACAGAATCGAGGCTCCAGATCGAAGCTGTAACATCAATAATTACATATGAAACTTCAAGGATCATTAAACACAAGATAAATCTGATCAAGAACAAAGAAACCAACCCAGTCAACAAAGTTCAAATTATGTTCAAAGGCTGGAATGTTTTTATTCAAATATATTGGTTTTGGTCAAATCTGACAGAGCACTACCAACAACTCTTTTGACCAATATTAAATGCTCTAAAAAGCCTATAAAAGGAAGGTCAAGCTCAAGGAAAAATCTGAGCTTCAAGTACTAAGAAAATTCATTACTCATTTCAATCATACTTGAATTTCTCTCACACACATACATTGAATCAATTATGATTTTTCCCATTCGATTCCTAGAATAATTTTCGTGTATTTTTCTGTCAAAGAATTAGAACTCAAACAAGTGTTGAGCCTTCTCAGATTCTAACAAAGCATTCACATCATTAATGTAAAACTCAAACTATAAGAGTTTAATATAGTTTGGGTAGATTGTAAGAAATCATATCAAGGTTGATTGGTGACTTGATTGAACTCCTTTCTGGGTGGAAAGGTTTTAACTTTGTAGCAGATCAAGGTTGATCTGAACTAGGTGCTGTAAAACCAAGAAGGTTATTTGTTTTAAACACTTAGTGAAAAATCTCACGATTGTGAGGACGGGACGTAACCCGGGTTGGGTGAACTAGGATATATCATTGTGTGGTATCTCTTCCCTCTATTTACTTTCAATTTGATTGATTATCAAGTTAAATACATAAACTGATTTACTGATTTTAACTAACCAAGAACGTTCTCCGTTTTTTGTTTTCACAACCAAGATTAATCTTGAGTTATTTTCTTAAGTTTTTAACAAGAATTTTTAAAAGGTGCATTTACAACTCAAACCCCTTTCTTGTAAATCGACATTATTACTTCAACATTTTCTTTTTGTTTATTGATAAAATAATAAAGAAACTTGTACATAATTACGATGTCTAAAATTTAAAACTTAACAATATCAGCATCTGTTAGTTGAATTAAATCTTACAAACTTTATAATCTTTTTTAGTTAGAATACTTTTATAACATAAAAAATTACATTTTGTCAGATAAAATCTTTTTTAATTTTAATTTATAAAAAAAAATGTAAAGTAATATATATCTTATGTATTTTACTTATAATAATTTATATATACACATAAAACAAATCAGTTAATTTAATGAGTTTAAGATACATAGTTTATCATACTAATTTACTAAATGATGTAACAATAAATTATAAGATATATATATTTTGAGAGCATATCAAATGAAAATAGTTTTACGGTAAAAGAATCAGGGAGTTAAATCTTGACCACACAATCATATACGGATGATCAAAATTTATAGTTATTTAAGTGACACATGATCATTTAAAAAAGTCACATGACTTTTTGTTTTTCTAATTTTGAGACCTACGATTAATTTTTTAGGTCCGAGTCTAGCCTACAGTCTATTCTAGGTTTTCTTTTTTGTCCGGTCTTTTTAAAATATTGGTCTCATCCGAAAGCTTATTTAAAAGTTTATTTTATCTTAAAATATTTAAATAATATATTTTATAATTTTTTAAATAGACTAAACTAGACCTTTATATATAAAGAATACTAATAAAATAATAAATATAAGAAAAATTAATAAAATTATAACCAATAAGTTTGCAACAACATTTAAAAAATAATAAACAAACAAATTAAACTCCATAATTAGCAAATTACAACAAGTTCTTCAAAAAAAAAAAAATTACAAATAAAACAGAATTCATTCTATAATTAACAATAAACAAAAGGCATTACTATCATCTAAAAATAAATACTAAATTACTAACAAATAACAATGATAATAAATAATAATTATATATATATATATATTATAAATTTAAATCTGATCTATTTAAATTAATAGATTTTAAAAAATTATAAATTTAACATTATTAAATAAATCATACTAGACGATACATTAAATAGGTCAAACTATATACTCATAATAGATAGATTAACATATTTTCTCTAACTCCATATATATATATATATATATATATATATATATATATATATATAATATTTTTAAGTGATTGTATATAAAAATTAAACACTTTTTATTTCTCAAACATTCTTATGAAAAATTAAAATTAAATTATAAAAGAATTAATCATTTCTAACTCTAAGAAGTACATTATTATTTTTAAAAGAAAACTCTAAAACATATTTTCAAAACTAAAATATATTTTTTTCACAAAAGCTAAAGATATTTAAACTTTTACAAAATAACAATGTTCATTTAATTTTAGTGCATTAAATTCCCATCTTTTTAATTAATAAAAAAATAACAATGTTTATTTAATTTTAATGCACTAAATTCCAATCGTTAAAATAAAGTAAAATAAAATGAAAACCCTTTAACCAACCGTCTGTCAAAACAAACTTTTCAACCAATGCATGCATGTCTTCAAGCACACCGTATCTCTAAAATTTCAAATAAGAGCATGTAAAAGTTAAAAATAAAATATGAATAAAAAGCTGCTACTTTTTTTTTGACATAAAAATGCTACTACTATAAAATACATTAAATACTTTTTTAACTAAAAAATACATTAAAGAAAATAAAATAATAAATACATTAAATAATATAAAGTAAAAATGTTAAAATGTTAAAATTTTGTTTGCAACGTGGTGAGGAAGAAGAAAGGAGAGAGAGAGAGAGATTGTGCGTGATTTTGTGAGACTCAGAAAAAACAGAGAAGAAAATAGAATGGCAACACATATGCAAGATCCACCTTCCAACTCAAATCCAAATCCCAATGTTACAGCGTCAACGCCTTCTTCCAACGTCTTTATTCGCGGCGGCATTAACGGCCCTTCCACCACTCCCTTCGCCGGAGACGGCACCGGAGAATCTCACTCTCATCACCGGAGAGCGCACTCAGAAATCAGTTATCGTCTACCTGACGACATGATGGACCTTTCACCGTCGGATCCGTTAAACGGCGGATCTTCAACGGCGAGCCTGGAAGAGATCGGATCCGAAGACGACCTGTTCTTCACCTACATTGACGTGGAGAAGCTCGGAGGAGGTGTAAACGGTTCGAATCGTGGAGGAAATGGATCGGATCCGAGCGGTTATGGTAACGGTGCCGGAACAAGCGGAAACAACGACGGAGAGAAAAGTCCGAACGCTGCTACTACACCGAGAACGAGGCATAGACATAGTTGTTCCGTTGACGGTTCAACGTCGACGAGCATGTTTGGAGAGATCATGGATGCTAAAAAAGCTATGCCTCCTGATAAACTCGCTGAGCTTTGGACTATTGATCCAAAGCGTGCCAAGAGGTTTTCTTCGATCTTTGCTTCGAATATTTTTTTCTCGATTTATCTTCGTTGGAAAATGTATCAAGTTTTTTGCTCTTAAATTTTGCTTTCTAAAACTGAATGTAATATAATGGATTAACATTGACTTTTATAATCCTAATTGTAATTAATTCATTATTATTGTGTTTTATAGATTCTTTGATTATATAATTATGTATTAACTAAAAATAAATGTATCGTTAGTTTGAAAATGTAATTAGTTAATTATGTTAATCTTTCTGTGTTGTGTAAAAATTATGTTAAATCTAATGGCATCATAATGGTTATTTACAATATCTGAATAAATAGACACAATTTGGAATCTTCCTTTTTCTTTTTAGATTATTTGATATGTAGTTGTTTGGGTGCTACATTTTAAGAACAATGCGTTTACAACTACTGTGGATTTCTAATTTGTAACAACTACATATGCTTCTTGAATGTTTATGCCAGAGATGCTGCTTTAGTTTCATTTTATTTTCAGTTATTGTATTTAGTAACTGCTTTGGATTTTTTTGGATTATTATTCTCACAAGTATTGTTGTTATGTATAGAATACTTGCGAATCGACAATCTGCAGCACGCTCGAAAGAAAGAAAAGCCCGCTATATACAAGAGCTTGAGCGCAAGGTTCAAACCCTTCAAACAGAAGCCACTACTCTTTCTGCTCAATTGACACTATACCAGGTTAGTGTCACTGTCAACTTATATCCAGAAGAACAACAATATTTTTATCCATAAAACAAAATGTACTTGGATGTTTACTCTATCTTTGCACAAGTCACACAACAAACCAGACATTCTTTTGTGTATTATTTGCCCATTTTGTTGATTGGAACTGCATATTATGCTAGAAATGTATTAACAAGTTAGTTGAACTAGATTTTAATATGATACTTTAGTTTTTAATTTTTTTGTGGCTTTTGATTATTGTCTGAGGATTCTTATAATCAAACATTATTGCCTGGAAATATTTCTTCTACGGCCTTGTGTAGGCATTTCTCACCAGCTGCTCAAACAATGCACTTAAATTATAATAGAAGATATATCTTTGTCGCTATTGCTTTTATCGATGTAAATGTCACATTTAGGAATTTGGACAGTGGACATTGGACACACTCCTCTTATATTTCTCTTCACAAATCCTTTCTTTTTTTGGTACAGAAATCTACATATTTCTTTATCATGTTTCAGAATAGTAATTTAGATTGACAAATTATTTTAGTAGTTCTGGTATGGATGTTGGATTTTAGTTGAACTTCATTATCTGTTATGCACAAACTAATGGCTATAGGAGTTTGACTCACCACTTATTGATTTTTTTAGAGGGACACAACTGGTTTGAGTACTGAAAATACCGAGCTTAAGCTTCGTCTGCAAGCCATGGAACAACAGGCACACCTTCGAGATGGTAACTACTATTAAGTCAATCACTTTCTTATGACAATTTGATAAAAGCTTTACATTTTTCATATGATAATTTTTGAAATGATTTTGTTAAAATTATATAATATATTGGAATTTGTTTCTGATTTTATGTAGCTCTTAATGATGCATTGATGAAGGAAGTTGAGAGGCTAAAGATTGCTACCGGGGAGGCAATGAACCCCTCTGAATCTTATAATCTGGGAATGCACCAGATGCAATTTGCAGGGTCAAATTTCTTTTCAATGCCACAACATTCAGGTCCTTCTGGTCACCAGAACATACAATTTCCTCAATTTGGTCACTCCTCATCTAACATGCCAACTCATCAGCTGCAACAAACCAATTCTCATCAAATCTCAGAGATGTTACAAAATGACCAGCTCGGCCGTTTGCAGGGACTCGATATTAGTAGCAAAGGAACAACCCTCGTGAAGTCCGAAGGTCCCTCGATATCTGCAAGTGAGAGTAGCACTACATTTTGAGTTTAACCTAAACTGCTTGACCTGCTGACTTATTTATGGTACTCTTTTGTCAATTTGTCTATAGTGTTGACATGTAGTCACGTAATGAAGGTTCTTTTTCATTAAATATTCCATTTAGATTAAGATTTAATTCTTGATTGTTTATTCTTATGGATGCTCCCTAAAATTGGGAAGCACCCTTGTGGTTTTGTCACAAAAATTCCTGCAATCATGTTGAAGCGTGGCATTTTTGTGCTTGTGGGTTTTAGAAGGAATGAAAGGTCATTCTCTTGTATCTATGTATGTTGGGATGTTTTTCGATCCCTCTCTGGTCATATGTATCATCATTTACATGATACTAATATGTAAACTGTGATTTGTTGTTTGTTCCAATTGAAGGATATGTAAGATGCATTATCCAAAACAGAAAAGAATCTATAAGAGGACTTATAGTTCTTCTAGTAATTATAATTATATTTATTATTATTTTAGATTTATGCCTTTGGTTCCTTTTGCTCATTAAAAAGTAACTTGAGTTTTGGAGACTTCTTGTATTATGTATCATAGATTAGATATTTGTATGAATTGATCATTTAGGCATAACATGTCTTAACTGATTGTATTGCATCCTATTTTTATAGCTCTAACTACTATTGACATCATCAGTATGAATTCATTACGAGATAAGGTTTCAGAAGATATGGTCCATGTATAACAATTTTGGCTTTCCTAACAGAAACTGTCCTTTGTCTTTAAAGACTTGGAGATAAGAATGCCAACCCCTCTTGGTTCTCTCTCTGCCGTACCTTTAAAACTATCGTCTTGTCTAGTTTTTTTGTCTTACATGACATTAATATTCAAAATCAGCCCGGTGGGTCCTAATACTGAAAAAAGGATGATGCAGAATTGTATCTTTAGCAGCTGTCTTATATAAACTGTCACTATTAGGAGTAATTCTTGTATGGTGATAAGTGATAACCATAAATTTAAATCATTCAGGCACACATAAAAATACACGTCATTTTATTAGTAGCATTAATGCATCATCTATAGGTAGCATTTCATATTTTCATCATTACAATGTCTCAACTTTTTATTAGTAATTTAAAATGAATGTATATTTTAGAAAAATATGAAAAAAAATTATTTTTATAAAATAAACAATCACTCAATGTCTTTGATGCTTCGATAGCCATTGAAGCCAATCTCTCCTACTAGGGCTGAAATATTTTAAATGCTTAAGACGACAATTACTTTAGAAGGGAAAATATTTTCTTTGTTCTTCTTTTTTAAATTCATGTCCGTTTTAAGCTAACAACATCTAGACAAAGAGAAAATAATAATAATAATAATAATAATAATAATAATAATAATAATAATAATAATAATTCTGTATCAATATCCTTATTAGACTATATTTACAGGAGATTAAAGGAATATTTTTATTGATGAAAGATGATAGACATTGTTCAAGATATTAATTCATCGGATCGTTACATAAGATGTAACTATCCGTACACTTTATTTTCTATAACAAGGCTTATATGTATTTATTTTTTGGTACAAGGCTTATATTTCTTTATTCGCCAATCGCCATACAATAATCTTTGCAGCACTACTAGTAGTAGTCACAAATGTTGCACCCTTAATCGCTGCTTACTTCACCCTGCGCAATCACACCAAAATCAATAATTAGGGTGTATTTGGTAAATATCTTAATTAAAAACTTATTGAATTAGTGGTTATGTATATGCTTTATAATGAAAGAGAAAATATAGTTATATTTTATGTAGTTTTTAAATTATTTCTATAACTTATCATAATATATTATTTTTATAACTTAATTGATTTATTTACACTTGTCTTTGTTTGTCCTACAAAATGAATGTCAAATAAATCCAGTAACTAATTTCGTGCTAATTATTACCCTAAACCAAAAAAAAAAAAAATTGGACATGAATGCTAGACACAAAAAAGAGAGAAGACTTACTTAGAGCAATTAGTGTTAGGGTAAACTTTATAGGGACATTTAGATCCACATAGCTCACCAATTTGATTAACACGTGTATAGTTAATCAAAGGGATTTTGGCAGCCGTATCCTGAATGCAGTGGCATGCAACTCTTCTATCATCACCATTCTTATAAGCAGCATTTATAGAGTAAACACCTTGGCAACATAAGGGTGATACACTCCCTCCTAATACTGCATAGGGTATGCATGGAGTCAGAAATATGGTTGTTTGATCACATGTTAAGGTTGCTTTAGCATGAGAACTTTCTATCAACATGCAAGCAATCATAACAATTAATGCAACTTTGCCCATTTTTTTTAAATATAAAAAGAGGTTTTATATTCTACTCAAAAAGTAAGCAATTTTGCTTCAATGTGCTATTTGGTGTGTTGGGTTTAATTAATGATGGTTTATATAAGGTTGGTGTCTAGGGGACCTGAATTTCATAGGAAAATGACAAAGTTATATTTAGTAGAAATTTCAGTCGTTAATTTGAGTTTGGATGATTTAAATCACACATTCATAAAAATAAGTTTTATAATGCGTTTATTTCAATTTTTTTTTAAAATACTCACTTATTTTAAATAAAATAATAATTTTTAAAAATTCACTTGTTAAAACTTAAAAAAATAAAATTATGAAAAATAATCTAAAAATTGATTTTTTTAGAAGATGTTTTTAGTAGCTTTCTAAAAAAAGCCATTTTTTTTTATAAGTGACTGTTTTAAATAATAGTGATTTTCACTAGAAAAACAAACACAAAATAAACCTTCATTTAAAAAAAGTAATATTTAAATTATTGAGTATAGAATTTTTTTATAATATATAATAAACGGAGCCTTAAACATCTCAATTGTTGATAAGTATTATATGGTTGAAAACCGTAACATGGATACGATAATTGCAGGAGATTTGTTTCCGTAACTAAGATGAGTCTAAGGGCTGCGAGAAATTTATTCGCCCGAGTCATAGATTTTTCTTGTGTGTGGGATTATTCATTGTTAGAAAATTCAAAGTAAGGAATTTATCAGGAAACTTCAAAAATGTAGAAGTTGCTTATAATGATTTTGAAATTAGGACCTAGTGATAGATGACTAGCATGCACAATGCCAAATTATTTCTATTGCATCATGAGCATATTAGTCAGGTACTTTTGTTATTATTAGTGTGTCAGCTTCACTCAAATAATTTGTAGCCGCCATAAAAGTCATAGAATATTAGAGTAAGTAACTTAGTTGACTCATTCATTATAAGTTAGTGACTTACTAACCACATTCAGTTAGCTTTAGTTAATAGGTAACCATTTTAGTTGCCACTCTGGTTAAGATTCAACTAGATTAACCAAGGTATAAACAGTGTATTGTGTAGTCCTCAATTTTGTCCAATCAATTAAAAATTCTAACTCTTCTATAGAAAAATAGTGTATTGTGTATTGTGGTAAGTCTAATGTTGGATCAATTTTTGAGAGAATATATATATGTTTGGAGGCTTGTAAAGTTGTATTTACTAATACATGCATACCTTTAATTGAGTTGGATGTTTGTTTCTTGAAGGAAGAATATGGTGGTAAGTTAATAGTTGTAGTACATAAAGATGAAAATAATCAGATGATTCTCATTGCATATACAATTGTAGAAGCGGAAGCAAGAGACCCATGACAATGGTTTCTAGATCTTTTACTGAATGACCTCAACAATGTTCAACATAGGCAATATGCATTCATTTTAGATCAGCAAAAGTTATGTATACCTTCATTTATGAATCTTTTTTATATTTGTCTATATATTTAGTTGCTTTATGAATTGATTTCAGGGATTGATACTTGTTATTGCGAACGTTGGGTTCCATGTGGAACATAGATTATATGTTAAGCACTTATATGAAAATTGGAAGAAAAAAAGTATTCCGCATGACATATGAAAGAACTTATTTGGTTGACAGCAAATGATACAGTGGTCCAGGATTGGAGAAAGCAATGCAAAATATTAAGGCAATCGACAAAGATGCTTAGAAACACATGATGCAACTCCCACCTTCTATTAAGACATTTTCAATGATGGATTTGAACCGCATATCTCCTAATTAAACTGAAAGAGACTCATAATCGATTTCGAATATTTCTAGGCAACTTTTATGACATAATAAAAGAATTTAACATATGATATTAATACGAAAAGTCAATAAATTAAACATTAATAAAATATAAAATTATTCAGTATTTGTAAATAAAAGTTGATCTGATGCATCAAATCAACCATACATTGACACTAATTTACTGTTTCATCGACTAAACAGACCCGAGTTATCTGATTGTGCCTAGACTCAACAAAATTATAGATATTAAAAGCAACTTGTGAAAATGAGTAGAATAAAATGTAACTTTTCAGAAAATAAGTTTAAATTGATACTTGACTACTCAATTTTTCATATATAAATGCAAATATAATACTTATACAGTTAAACAAGCAATTTATTTAGTACATATTTCAACAATTTTTTTTCATTTTTACATTTTTTTTATACTGAACTAGCATAAAGGCTTTGATTCACGAGACACAAATATATATATATATATATATATATATATATATATATATTCTAGAGTCACCAATCTTGCTTTATTCTTTATTATTCTTCCTTCTTCATCAAATTTGTTCTAAATACCCATTTGTATCTATAATTGTTTGATTTTGTGGATTTGGGACAAGAGTCCATACTTGATTCTTTTCAAATTGGAGAAGTTCTTCTTGCATTGCTTTAACCCATGAATTATCAACTATGGCTTCTTTGATTGACTTTGGTTCCATTAGAGAGTCAATTGTTATGTTGTTGTCATCATCTTTAAAGGATATTTTTGTTCTAATGTCATCTGACGTGTTTCTTATGATTTTATTTTTTGGATAATCTCCTATGGTTTTCCAACTTCTTGAAAGAGTTTGAAATGGAGGCTGATGATCAATCTCGTGTTTATGAGGAATGATATGTTGTTGTTGCTCAGATTGTTCTTCTTATTCATCATCTTTTGTATGTCAAGAGCATCAAATTCATCAAATATTACATGCATACTTACCTCAATAGTTTTTGTTCTTAGATTAAATATGTGATAACCTTTGGAATTATTTGAATAACCCAAGAAACTGACTTTGTCTTATATAGCATCAAACTTCCCTAGATTGTCTTTGCTATTTAAAATATAACAGTAGCAGCCAAAAATGTAAAAGTATAAGATATTTGGCTTTCTGTTTTTCCATAATTCATAAGGTGTTTTGTTGATGATTTTTTTTTATTGATACATGATTTTAAAAGTAACAAGAAGTGTTGATTGCTTCAGTCCAAAAATATTTCTCAACATTTGATTCTTCCTAGATTGTTCTTGCTATTTCTTGTAATGTTATATTCTTTCGTTCAACAACTCCATTTTGTTGAGTAGTTCTTGCACAAGAGAGATTATGAGAAATGTCATTTTCATAAATAAAAAATAACTTTTAAAAGATGCATTTATGAATTCTTCTCCATGTTCACTTTTACAGAAATTATGTTAGAACCTTTTTCATTTTGAACTTTCTTACAAAAGGTTTGAAAGGCATCAAAAGAATCATCTTTTTGTTTTAAGAAAAGTACCCATGTATAACGTGAGATAACAAAGTCATATCTCATTCCTCCTAAACTTGTAGTTTTTATAGAACCAAAAAGATCAATGTGAAGCAATTCAAGAGAATTTTTAGTTGAAATAAAATCTTTTCAATGAAAACTATTCTTGACTTATTTTCTTTTAGCACAAGGTTCATATACTTTATCTTTATCAAAACTTATTTTTCGCAGACCTCTAACAAGATCAAGTTTGGAAAATTTTGAAACTGTTTTCATGCTAACTTGCCCAGTTGTTTGTGTCATATCCACTTAACTTTGTTTATGGACATAAATCATGATTCAGTAAGTAATTCTTCAAGATATAAAACATATAGATTTTTCTTTCTAGATGTAGAGAAAAAGATTTTTCCAGAAGTTGTCTACTTGACTTCACATATGTTTGGCTTAAAGATAACCTCAAAACTATTGTCACACAATTGACTAATGCTTAGAAGATTATGTTTTAAATCTTCAACGTATTGAACCTCGACAATTTTTGCAGAGTTTTTTTTACCTATAATATCTTTACCTTTGTTTTTTGCCTGATCATTATTCCCAAAGGTTATCCTTTTTGGCAAAGGAAAGAAAACATTGTTTATCTTGTGTCATATGTCTCAAATAACCATTGTCCAAGTACCATAGCTTTTTCTTTATATTTTGAAAACCAACCTATATTTGATGTTACTAGATTTTTAGGTACCCATTTGGTCTTGGGTCCTTAAGAGTTAAATTTTTCTTTAATACTATATTTTTTCTTCAAGTAGAAATTTCATTCACTGTGACCAATCTTTGAACAATAAGAACATTTTCTTATTTCTTATGGAGAAGGTTCTATCATGATACCAAAACGTTCTTCTTTTTTGAAAGGTTGTCTTGATTTGTATTTTTCATCTCGTTTTTAAAATAACATACATAATCAAGATGTCCAATTGTATTGGAATAAGAACATTTTGTTTTGCATTTTTCTTAATTTCTTTCTAGTTCAAAAAAGTTTTCATAAAGATCCCATAATTCCTATCTGATGCAATAAGAACATTTTGTTTTGTCAAAACTGAGTCTAACTTAATCAAATATTTCTACTTGAGATTCCATAATTCTTTGGAAAGTTTCAGTGGATTTAATAAAATTTGATAAATCATTTTTAAGATAATCAATTTATGTTTTGAGTAGAATGTTCTCCTTTTGAATTGTAGAACGTTCTTGACATTCAGATTCTTCACATGTTTTAAAATGAGACTTCTGCAAACTTTTAATGAATTTTTGTAGTTCATCATTCGTAGCTTGAGTTATCTCTTTTTCTTCTTCTATCTTTTTTGTTGTTGCAAACTTGTTCCTTTTAGGAGCCAATTTTTTTAGCTAGAAAGTTTGAGTCATTTAACAAATTATCAAATTCTTTTTCAATTTATTCACATAAAGGACACATTTCAGAAATGATTACCTCATCGTTTTTTAAGTTTTCCATTAGACACATGTTGGCTTCTTCATTTTCTTCTATGTTTGATTCATCATAATCATCGCAGGAGGCCATTGGTCTCCATATGATTAGAAGACATCTCAGAATTTTTCTTACTCTATCTTGGACTACCAAGAGACCGCATTTCATTTACAATGGTTGTAAATCTTGAATACATTTCATCAATGGTTTCTCATTCATTCATCTCAAATAGTTCAAATTTTCGTATATCAATATCAATTTTTGTTTCTTTAACATTGCTTCTTCCTTGGTGATGAGTTCGTAATGTATCTCATACTTTTTTTGTCGTATCACATTCACCAACTCTTTCGCTTTCTTCCCTACTTAAAATACAAAACAAAAATAATTGAGCTTTAGAATTTAGAAGGACCTTAGCTTTGTCTTATGTTGTCCAATCTACTTCTTTCTTTTCAGCAAGCGTTGAATCACTTTGATCAACTCTTGGTACAAAGTTTCAAATCATTATGATGCGCCACATTCATGTATCTTGTGATTTAAAAAATAGTTGAATCTAACTTTTCAAAAGTAGTTGTTGTAGCTAAAATATCACTAGAAAGGGGGTTGAATAGGGATTTTGTTGTTTCAAAAGGTTTTTAACGTGTTTTGAAAAGCTATCATCTCAGAGAGGATGCGAAACCAAGGATCGTAATTTAAACCTTTGAATTTGAGCTGAGTAAAAGAAAGAGAAAATATAGAGAATGACATACACAACTTTTATACTATTCACCCAATGAAGGCTACATCTAGTCCTCACACACTTGTGAGATTTTACTAATGATCAAACTGATTAACATCTCACTGAGGTTGATTACACTTTGTGTATTCTTTAGCGTCATCAAGTTTACAATCTTGTTTATAACAAGTTTCAACTATTTCCAAGTGCAACTCACGTGCAAATTACAAAGTGATATGAGTATGATTGTTTCTCTTTTCTTAAACACTTTCTAAAAAAGATATTTCAAAGATCTAATGAAGGATTATAGAAAGTATAAAGAGGGGATGAAATGACTCTTGATAGCTTTAAGATTCTTGATCATTTTATGCAATGTTGTTGTGTATTGATGATGAAGAGCATACTGCCTTTTATAGAGACTTTGAGATGCCTTTTCCATGTGACAAACATCTTATGACTGTTGGGGACTTGATCAAAAAGTCCAAAGTCTTTGATCCTAATTATAGAACTGCCATCCAGCTGTCCTTGGACAGATGCAGTCCATCCTCGTACAAGAGGTTCAAACCTCCTAGGTACTTGGTCATGAGCTGTCCTTTTCTCTTTTCATTCTTCAAGACATGTAAGGCTATGATTTTGACTTTGTGGGATACAACCTTTCTGTAAGTTGAAGTGCTAGGTCGTTTTAAACTTTTGAGAATGATGTTGACTATAGATCCATCCTCTTACATTGTATTGGTCATCCTCATACCTCGTACAACCCATCCTCATACCAGTTAAATCTAGCATATGACCTCCTTGACTAAAATGCTTTATTTGTTCATTTTTTGATACCGTTTTAACTTCTCATCATGACTAAAAATCATGGTTACTGTAAGACCCGTAATTTTAAAGTACTATTTATGTATTTTTGGTGTATTTTGGATTTGGGCTCGGAGGCTTTTAAGCCAAAGTTAATAATATTTTGGAGATATTTATTAAAAGTAAGTAATATATATATGTAAATATATATTTATGTTTATATGTGTTAGTTTGGGGGGAAAAAGAAAGGAAAACTAGAAGGAAGGAAAAGGAAAAGAAAATAATATATAAAGGAAGGAAGGAAAAAGGAAGAAGGGAAAAACAAAGGAAAGAAAAAGAAAGGAAGGAAAATTTCAAAACTCCATCTTCTTCCTCTCTGTGACCGCGAGTTGGGTGTGAGTTAGATCAAGGTTTTCGCAACTCCACTCTTCCTCTTTGATTCGAAAACGAAGAAAAACGGTTTTTGAGATCCAAACACAAACCCCTCCGTTTCTTCTAGATCCAAACCTCATTTCTCGAAGAGATAGAAGGGAAAGTTGCTCACCACCACGCTACGGTGCTAGTGAACTATTTTGGAAGCGGCGTTGCGAGCGGAGATTTTACCAGAATTTCTCGCGGTACCGGAAACGCACGTTAAAGCTAACGTTGAGGTAAGGGCTCCTTCCAAACTTCTAGTTTGCATTAGGGACTTATCTGTAGTTGTGTGGGAAGGAATTGTTAGGGTTTAAACGGTAAATGAGTATTAAGAATGGGGAATCTCTTAATGACTCGTTTACTGAATGTTTTGCGAGAAAATCGTTTAAGTCAAAAGTATATTAAGAATGGGGAATCTCTTAATATGACTGTTTGCTTAACGTTTTGTTTTGAAAATCATTAAGTTAAATCGGTATTAAGAACGGGGAATCTCTTAATGACTTATTTAATTAATGTTGTTTGAAAGTCGTTTCGGTAAATGAGTATTAAGAATGGGGAATCTCTTAATATGACTGTTTGCTTAACGTTTTGTTTTGAAAATCATTAAGTTAAATCGGTATTAAGAACGGGGAATCTCTTAATGACTTATTTAATTAATGTTGTTTGAAAGTCGTTTAAGTTAAATGGGTATTAAAAATGGGGAATCTTTTAATATCTGCATTTGCTTAACGATTGTTGTGAATGGAGTCTGTGTATGCTCATGCATTTCATTTGGTAAATTGTGTCGACCCGTGATAGGTGACACCTTGGTAAACTGTACTGACCCGTGATAGGTGGTACATTTACGATTTACATTTTTGGTGGATTGTGCTGACCCGTGATAGGTGGCACCTCGGTAAACAGTACTGGTCTGTGATAGGCGGTACGTTTACGATTCCCGCTTTTTCTTTTAGTAAATCGTGTTGACCCGTGATAGGTGACACCATGGTAACTGTACTGACCCGTGATAGGTGGTACGTTTACGATTTACGTTTTTGGTGAATTGTGCTGACCCGTGATAGGTGGCACCTCGGTAAACAGTACTGGTCTGTGATAGGCGGTACGTTTACGATTCCCGCTTTTTCTTTTAGTAAATCGTGTTGACCCGTGATAGGTGACACCATGGTAACTGTACTGACCCGTGATAGGTGGTACATTTACGATTTACGTTTTTGGTGAATTGTGCTGACCCGTGATAGGTGGCACCTAGGTAAACAGTACTGGTCTGTGATAGGCGGTACGTTTACGATTCCCGCTTTTTCTTTTAGTAAATCGTGTTGACCCGTGATAGGTGACACCTCGGTAAACTGTACTGACCCGTGATAGGTGGTACGTTTATGATTTACGCATTTTAGTAAATCGTGCTGACCCGTGATAGGTGGCACCTCGGTAATTGGTACTTTGGCCTGCGATAGGCGGTACAATTATGATTTACGGCCCTTCGAGGAGGGTTTTGGTTTGGAATTCCGAGTCCATGCATTTTGGCATATACGCATTGCATTAGGGTGCTTGGCACGCGAGTCGTGGTTGATTTGAGTTTTATGATTAAGTGATTTGAATTTGAGTCGTTGTGGTAATTGCGTTGAAAATGCTAAGTGTTATGTGTTGATTGTTGTGTGTAAGTATGATGGTTATCGAGATCCCAATTGCCGTGGTAATCGTGTAGGAATTGCTAAGTGTTAGGTTGTGAACTTGATTAGGAATGACTTGAGTAAATGCATGAATTTTTGGAAAAACGATCAGGGAAATCGATTTCCCAATCGATTGGATGAGTTGCAGGAAGTTCACCATTTTGACCTAATCGATTTGCCAATCGATTGTATAAATATATCTTTCAAAATCTTTTAAGAAATCGATTTGGAAATCGATTGGCAGAGAGGCAGGAACTCAGCAAAACTGCCGAAATCGATTTGGAAATCGATTTGGCAACCCAGGGACTCATCAGAACTGACAAAATCGACTTAGAAATCGATTTGGTCATGCAGAAACTCAGCAGAACTGACCAAATCGATTTGGCAATCGATTGGCTCAGCAAAAGTCCTTATTTTGAGTTAGATAATCGATTGCTCAATTGATTTATCAATGCTTTGGTCAATTATGTATTACTTGATGGTTTGAGAACTTCATTTTGAGTTCATTGTTAATTGGCAAGCATTATATGAACTTTTAGCATATGGAAAATCCTTTTAAGGTGCATGCTTAGTTGAAAAGTTATTTTGGGCATTTAAAAACTTAATTGTTATGTGTTAACTGTTATTTTCTGGTTGGTGACCCTTTACAATTACTGTGGAAATCTGGGCTTTGCCCTCAGATGAGAGTCAGGACGGTCCTACCGGTTCGTACCCCACGGACGGGAATGGAGATGGGAACGCTTGACTGCAGTTACGTTAGGAGGATCTCACGGGGCGCGTGGAGATACTCAGGGTGTATAGCTTTTTGGTAGGATGATCAGATTAGGATGATGTATAGGAACTAGGTGTCCTTCGTTTTGGATTGGAGTATTTTTAGTTTGGGAAAACTGTATTTATACTATTATTGCCAGTACGACTTCTTATGTGAATGGGTTCCATGTACCATTTATGGTTGTGTAAATGTTTTGGATTTATAATTGGAGAAACTTTTCCGCTGCTTGTAAATTTTAATGACTCAGTTATTTATCCAAAGGCATTTCTTTATCTATTTCTCTGTTTTAGTTTAATTACTTTTGAAAAAAAAAAATATACCCTCGCTTTGAAAAACGGGGTGTTACAGTTACAGTGATGATGAATATTATGCATCTTTGAAGGTCATCCTCTCAAGGGTTCATCATATCCTCCAGTTTTAAAAACTTGATGGATTGATTCAGATTTTTCTCCTTTTTATCTTATTGATGACTAACTTGTTTTCTTATAAGAATTCACTCTAAAGCACATATTAGTCATTAACCACAATCATAATCTCTTAAGTAATTTTGTTATCATTAAAATCATTTGAGATAAATTTTGTCTCAACAATCTCCCCCTTTTTGATGATGACAAAATTCTTTAGATTATAATTTTAAATATAAAAAATTTATGAGATAAAATGTTTATGCTCCCTCTAAATTATATGTGTAATATTTTTAAATTTAAAAATAATTACTCCCCCTGAACATATGCCAAAGTTTTGAAATAATAAAATTTAACCATAAATAGACTTCATATTAATGAGATTGATATTACAAAATGGTGGTTCAAAAGACATAAATATTAACTAGCATAAACAAGAGGATTGAAATAATGGTTTCAAAAAGAATCCTCTTAAACAAAAAGTTGATAGCAGGATGATCATAATCAATCTCCCTCTGAATTTGTCAACCATAAAAAAAAATTGGAAAGATCCATACACCTATTTGGACGGGGAAAAGTCATCAGAGGAGGACGAGCTTGAAGGATGAGGAGGATTGATTGAAGAGGTTGATGTGGCAAGACATGAGGATGATCCACTCCAAGAGGAAGGTAAATGATCAGAGTTTTGGAGTGATGAGAGTGGTTTAGATGTTTGATAAAAGAATTTGAAGGATTTTGTAGCCGTTGAAAAAAAAATAGTTATTAGGCAATTATTAGGGGTTAGTGTAGGTTTGTAGTTCCAATAGAGAAGTAGTCATTTTGCATTTAAAGCTCATTGAAAAAAGATGTATATGAGAGAGAGAGAGATGGAGAGATACAACGAGAAACGTGCAGCATAAACCCATTTTTATTTATTTTTTAAATAAATTTAAAACGATCCTCCACAAGAGGTTAGAGCGTGCAGAGGAGGTTGGAGTTTGAAAGGTGCATGAGAAGGAGAGGCATCAATGTGGTCTACTTCTTGATCATCAAACTCAGTGCTTGAATAATTGTTAAAGCTATTTTCTGGATCAAGAGAATAAATTATACGCTTTGCAGAGTTTTTAATGGGAGCCATTTGTGAATAGGAGATGAAAAGAAAAAAATTGTTTGAGAAAGAGGTTGGTTTAAAGTTTTGAAACTGATACAAGAGGAATAAAAAAATTTAAGTAGTGGAGGTTAGAATTAAAAAATAAACGTTAAAGGAGGAAGAATAAGGAGTCGTTGATGGAGTGTGATGATGATAGCTAGGGTAGGTTATGGGAAACGTGATAAATGTCATTTATGGAAGTTTGTGCATTAAATGCAGAGCGAAAATCAAGGAGGTCGTGCCACATTAACTGGCCAATGGAAGGGGAGACGCGTGCATGCCTTGTCTGACGTGACAAGAGGAAGTTTCACCAAAATGGACACTGTGTCCTCTGGTGTTTTACCATCCTCTCATCCTTTGGTTTATTTTAAAGATCAGATGTGATCTTTCAGCAGG
>NC_021164.2:57918668-58019359 GCF_000331145.2 Cicer arietinum | reverse complement strand
TATTGACAACTAAATAATAAACAATTACAACAAGAGAAATACAACTGTGGTACAATGGTTAAAAAAAATTTAATCAAATAATTTTGGACAGATTAATGACGGAGAGTTTCTCCAAGATATTTTTTAATCAATCCTCTTGGAGAGGTTTAGTAAAAATATCTACTAACTGATTTTCAGTGTCAATGAAAATCAATTCTATGTCCCATTTTTGAACATGATCTCTTATAAAATGATGTTTGATTTCAATGTGCTTAGATCTAGAATGTTGAATGAGATTTTTTGAAAGATTAATAGCACTTGTTTATCACAGAGGATGAGAATTTTTGCGTACCTTAGAGAGTAATCCTCTAGTTGATTTTTTTATCCATAGTAATTGTGAGCAGCATTGTGCAGCTAATACGTATTCAACCTCTGTAGTTGATAGAGCAATGGTACATAGTTTTTTGCATGACCAATTTATTAGAGATTTACCAAGAAATTGGCAAGCTCCACTTGTGCTCTTCCTTTCAACTTTGTCTCTCGCATAGTCAGCATCACAATAAGCTATGATGTCAAGATTTGAATATTTCTTGTACCAAATTCTCAGATTGATCGTGCCAACAAGATATCTTAAAATCCTCTTTACTGCTATAAGATGAGATTCTTTATGGGAGGATTGAAACCTTGCACAATGACCTACTGCAAAGACTATGCCAGGTCTACTAGCTGTTAAGTATAATAAGGATCCAAATCATCCTTCAGTACTCTTTTTCAGATATTGGAGTTCCTTCATCATCTTTGTGAAGCATGGAGGATGGGTGCATAGGGGTTCCCATACTCTTGGCTGAACTCATTTTATATTTGTTAAGTAGATCATTGGTTTATTTTTCTTGAGAGATGAAGATGTTGTCTTCTAGTTGTTTAATTTGTAAACCAATGAAGAATTTTAATTCTCCCATCATATTGATCCCAAACTCACTTTGCATGAGGTTGGAGAAATCTTTACACATCTTTTCATTTGTGGATCCAAATATTATGTCATCTACATATATTTGAACAATCAACAAATCCTCTTTAAGAGTTTTCTTGAAAAGAGTGGTATCAATTTGTCCTCTTACGAAATCCATTCTCTTTTAGAAAAGAACTCAACCTCTCTTACCAAGCTCGAGGAGCTTGCTTTAATCCATAAAGAGATTTTGAGAGTTTGAACACATGATTGGGCTTCTTTTCATCACAAACCCATGAGATTGGTGAACATATACATCCTCATTTAAGAATCCATTCAAAAAGACACTTTTGACATCCATTTGGAATAGTTTGATACCTTTATGAGTAACATAAGCTAAGAGGATTCTCATTGCTTCAAGTCTTGCTACAGGTGCGAATGTTTCATCATAACCAATTCCTTCTTGTTGGTTGTAACCTTGTGCCACTAATCTTGCTGTATTTCTAATGACCTCTCCATCCTCATTCAGTTTGTTTCTAAATATCCATTTAGTTCCAATGATGGATTTGTCCAGAGGATGGGGCATAAGATTCCACACTTTGTTTCTTTCAAACTGTGACAACTCTTCCATTATGGTCTCAACCCATGATTTGTCAAAAATTTCTTGATCAATTGTTTTGAACTTGTGATATCATGACCATGTTGTTAGTATTTTCTCTTAGAGAATTTCTGGTCCTAATACCATCGACAATATTTCCAATGATCAGATCAGGAGGATGATGTGTTACTATTTTCCATCCTCTTGGAGGTTGTTGAGAGGTTGGATCAGAATCATCCTCTTCGTTTGGACTGAGTGTTTGAGAGGATGAATGTTCATTTTCTTCAGATTTATCCATATTTTCTAAACACAAGTCATTAAACTCATCAAAAATAACATGCATAGATTCCTCCACAATTTAAGTCCTAAGATTATATATTCTATAACATTTTGATGATGTGGAGTAACCCAGAAAAATACCTTTATCAGATTTTAGGTCAAACTTTTCCAAATTTTCTTTATTATTTAGAATGTAGCAATAACATCCAAATATATGAAAATAGGAAATATTTGGTTTTTGACCCTTTCATAGTTTATTTGGAGTTTTTAAAAAATTTATAATGGATGGACGATTTGAAACATAACAAGTTGAGTTGAGAGCTTCAGCCCAAAAGTATTTTTCAATGTTGGCTTCATTTAAAATAGTTATAGCCATTTCTTGTAAAGTTCTATTTTTCCTTTCAACAACTCCATTTTGTTGGGGAGTTCTTGGGCAAGAAAAATTGTGAGAAATGTCATTTTCTTCAAAAAGATTTTTAAAGGATTCATTTTCGAATTCACCTCCATGGTCACTTCTCACCAAAACAATTTTTTATCCTTTTTCATTTTGAATCTTTTTGCAAAAATGGTGGAATGCCTCAAAAGCTTCATCTTTATGTTTTAAAAATAAAAATCATATAAAACGAGAGAAATCATCAACAATTACAAAACCATATTTTTTTCCACTAAGACTTGGAGTTTTGATAGAACCAAAGAGGTCAATGTGAATAAGTTCAAGAGGATGATTTGTTGAAACAATATTTTTTTGAGTGAAAGCTACTTTTAACTTGTTTTCCTTTGACACAAGCTTCACATACTTTGTATTTCTCAAAATTAATTTTTGGAAGACCTTTCACTAATTCTAATTTAGCTAATTTAGATATAGTATTTAAGCTTTTCTGACCGGCTCGTTTGTGCCAAATCCATTTATCTTTATTAATGGATACAAAACAAGATTCAGTAGGTAAATTATCCAGATATAGTTCATATAAATTCTTTTTTCTAAAACTGGTAAAAAAAAAAACTCTACCCGAGGATGAATGTTTAACCTCGCATAGAGTATGCTTAAAAATAACTTCAAATCCACTATCACATAATTGACTAATACTTAGCAAGTTATGTTTTAAACCATCCACATATTGAACATTTTCAATTTTAGCAGAATTATTTTTACCAATAATACATGTACCTTTTATTTGAGCTTTATCATTGTTACCAAACGTGAATGATCCTCCATCCTTTATCTCCAAGGAAATAAAGCAGTGCTTATCCCCTGTCATATGCCTTGAGCAGCCACTGCCAAGTACCAAAGCTTTCTTTTGTTGATAAGAGGATAAACATGTGTTAGAGTTTAAAAGTAACTTAGGTACCCATATAGCATTGAGTCCTTGTTGGTTAGTTTTTCCTCTTGTGAGGATTTTCCTTTTATGATAACAAATAGAATCATGGTGCCCATGTTTACCACAAAATGAACATCCTTTCTTCATGTTGTCAACTTTCTTCTTAGCATGACAGTTTTTGAAAGTATGCCGAAGTTTTTTGCAAAAAGTGCATTTTGGCCTATCCTCTTGTTTTTTAGGCAAGAAAATTTTTTCATATAATTTTTGTTTTTGAGAACTTTTAAATCCAATACCAGCTTTGTCAAAGATTCTAGATTGAGATCCCATTATCTTTTGAAATGTTTCAGTAGATTTAACAAAGTTGGTAAAGTCATTTTTTAGTTCTTCAACCTCTATTTTCAAGATTTCCTTTTCTGTGTCCTCTTTTGGAGGATGAATTTTGACATTCTTTTCATTTAAAAGTGTTTGTTGCTTAGATAAAATTTCTCATGAGATAACTGCAAATCTAGAATGATTTTTTCATACTTCTCATTCTTAGCTCAAAGTTCTTCATTGAGTTTCTTTATTTCATAAAGTTGATTTTTGAGAAAACTACATTTATGAGATAAAGTGTTTGAATCATTTAAAAGATTGTCAAATTCAATTTCTAACTTTTCACAAGTAGGACATAATTATGAGATAATTACCTTTTTAGTATCTGGTTTTGCCATGAGACAGATGTTGGCCTCTTCTCTTACTTAGAGGATGACTCGTCATTGTCATCCCAAGTAATCATCATAGATTTATTTTTGTAGGGAAATCTTCTAGAGTTCTTTTCTTTAGAGGACACTCAGTTTTGTAGTGTCCCATCTTGTTGCATCCAAAACAAGTTATATGACTTTTGTCAGTTTTTTTCTTTTTGAGGAGATCTTCTATCATGTCATCTTCGATTTATGATCCTCTAAATTCTTCTGGAAATCAGAGCGAGTTCATCCTCATCCTCAGATAGAGGATACTCTGACTTTTCCTTTTTTATGATATCTTCAGTCTTCTTGGAGGATGAACTTTTTATTTGGCTGGATTTTAGAGCTATCATTTTTCCCTTTTTGTTTGGTTTGTCTGCCAACAACAATGGTTCATGAGCTCTTAGAGTTCCAACCAGATCTTCTAATTTTATGTTAGCCAAGTCTCTTGCTTCTGTGGTGGCAGTCACCATTGGTCTCCATTATTTTGGTAAACTCCTTAGAATTTTTCTTATCCTCTCTTGAACAGAGTATACCTTTCCAAGAGATCTCAAATTGTTTAGTATGATTGTTAACCTTGAGAACATTTCATCAATTGTTTCGTCCTCCTTCATTTCGAATAGTTTGAAATCTCTTACTCTCATGTCAATCTTTGCTTCTTTTACGTGGCTTGATCGTTCATGATGGATCTTCAGAGTGTCCCATAGTTTCATAGTGTTTTTGCATTCTTCAGCTCTATCATATTCTTCCCTGCTCAAAGCACATGTTAGAAATAAATGAACAATAGAGTTTATGAGTACCTTAGCATTTTCATAAGTCATCCATTGTGCTTGAGGTTTCTCGTCGGAGGTTGTGTCTGTGTTGTTGGTTCTGATGACGTGATCCCCGTTTTCAACCACATACCACATGTTGTTATCTTGTGATATGAAAAATAGTCTCATCTTACCTTTCCAATGGTAGTATTTGTGCCATCAAAATAGGGAGATCTGATGAATGATCCTCCTTTAGGAATATACTTAGCTTTTAACATTTTTTTCTTTTGATCTTTTTCTCTTACACGGTTAGATGTAATTTTATAAAGAACCTTGCTCTGATGTCAATTGTTGTAGCTAAAATATCACTAGAATTGGGGTTGAATAGGGATTTTGCTGTTTCAAAAGGTTTTTCACGTATTTTGAAAAGTTATCCTCTCTAAGAGGATGTGAACCCGAGGATGGTAATTTAAACCTTTGAATTTGAGTTGAGTAAAAGAAAGAGAAAATATAGAGAATGACACACAACTTTTATATTGGTTCACCCAATGAAGGTTAGTCCTCACACACATGTGAGATTTTACTAATGATCAAACTGATTAACATCTCACATAGGTTGATTACACTTTGTGTATTCTTTAGCCACACAAAGCTTACAATCTTGCTTCAACAAGTTCCAACTATTTCCAAGTGCAACTCACGTGGAAATTACAAAGTGATATGAGTATGATTGTTTCTCTTTTCTTAAACACTTTCTAAATATTTCAAAGATCTAGTGAAGGATTATAGAAAGTATAAAGAGATGATGAAAATTGCTCTTGATAGCTTTAAGATTCTTGATCTTTTTATGCAATGTTGTTGTGTATTGATGATGAAAAGCATACTCCCTTTTATAGAGACTTTGAGATACCTTTTTCATGTGGCAAACATCTTATGACCGTTGGAGACTTGATCAAAAAGTCCAAGGTCTTTGATCCTAATTACAGAAATGCCATCCAGTTGTCCTTGGACAGATGCAGTCCATCCTCGTACATGAGGTTCAAACCTCCTAGGTATTTGGTCATGAATTGTCCTTTTCTCTTTCCATTCTTCAAGACATGTAAGACTATAATTTTGACTTTGTGGGCTGCAACCTTTCTGTAAGTTGAAGTGCTAGGTCGTTTTCAACTTTTGAGAATGATGTTGACTATAGATCCATCTTCTTACATCGTACTGGCCATCCTCGTACCTAGTACATTCCATTCTCGTACCAATTAAATTTGGCCTCTGGCCTCTTTGATTAAAATGCTTTATTGGTTCATTTTTGGATACCGTTTTAACTTCTCATCATGACTAAAAATCATGGTTACAGTGATGATGAATATTATGCATCTTTGAAGGTCATCCTCTCAAGGGTTCATCATATCCTCTAGTTTTGAAAACTTGATGGATTGAGTCAGATTTTTCTCCTTTTGATCTTATTGATGATTAACCTGTTTTCTTATAAGAATTCACTCAAAAGCATAGATTATTCATTAACCATAATCATAATCTATTAAGTAATTTTGTTATCATTAAAATCATTTGAGAGAGATTTTGTCTCAACAGTAGTAACATGTACCATCAAAGTAAGGTGGTTTATTTGATGATCCTCCGTGATCACTTCTAACAAGGTGATATTTGAACTTTTCTCACTATGAACTCTTTTGAAAAAGTTTTGGAATGCTTCAAACAAGTCATCTTTAATTTTTAAAAATAACACCCCAAGTGAACCTTGAGAAATCATCAACAAAGACAAAACCATACTTCTTTCCTCTTAAACTTATAGTTTTAACTAAACCATAATGATCAATGTGAAATAACTCAACAAGTCTTTTAGTTGAAATTGTATCTATTGAATGAAAACTACTTTTTACTTGTTTTCCTTTTACACGGGCCTCACAAACTTTATCTTTTTCTAAGTTGATTTTTGAAAAATCTCTCACAAGATCTAACTTACATGATCAGTTTGTTTATGCCAAATCCATTTATCTTTTTCAAATAGACATAAAACAAGATTGTGATGGTAGTTCATCTAGGTAAAAAAAAAAATATAAAGATTTTTCCTTCTAAGTCTAGTAAAAAATATTTTTCCAAAGGAAATTAGTTTTACTTCACATTTTTCAAGTTTAAAGGCAACTTCAAATCCAGTATCACATAATTGGCTTATGCTAAGTAGATTGTGTCTTAACCCTTCAACATATTAAACATATTCAATTTTAATAGAATTATCTTTACCTATGATACATGTAACTTGATTTGTGTTTTATCATTGTTTCCTAAAGTGAGATCTTTTATCTTTTTTTTTTTTTTTTGGAATGAGAAAAAACATTTCTTATCTCCAATCATATGTATTGAGCAACCATTGTCTAAGTAGCATGATTTTTTCTTTACGGCTTGAGAGTACACATGCATTTGGAGTTAGTGACTTCTTAGTACTCATTGTAGTTTGGGTCGTTAATGTTTTTCTTTTCATGTTTACTGATAATGGTCTGGAATGTTTAGAATGTTCAGATATGTTTAGAATGTTTACTGATAATGGTCTGAAATGTTTAGAATGTTCAGATATGGTTTTTCTTTTCATGTTCAGATATGTTTACTTCTTAGTACTCATGGTCTGGAATGTTTAGAATGTTCAGATATGGTGTGATTAGAAGTTTCCAAAAAAATTATAAAATTGTTTTGATCTTTCAGATATTTTTCTTGTAAAAGAAAAGCAGGTTCAAGATGTCCATATTATTACAGTAGTAACATTTTGTCCTCATCTTTAGTTCCATCTTATAAAAAAAAATTCATGGAGTTTTTTATTTTTGAGAGATATTAAAATCCAATCTAACTTTGTCAAATATTCTAACTTGAGATCCCATAATTTTTTAGTTTTTTAGAATGTTTTAATAGACTTTACAAAAGCTATTAGATCGTTTTTTTAATTCTTTGGTTTTTGATTTTAGCAACAAAAAAAAAATCCATTAGAACATCATAATGTTCCAGGAGGGAGTTTGGCTTGGTATTCAAGTTTTTTTTTTTTTTTAAGACATCTTGTAATAAAAATCATGTAGACTTAGAATGATGTTTTATAGATTATCATTCATGTTTAAAGCTTTTCATTTTCCTCATTTATTTTGTAAAGTTGTTCTTTTAAGGAACAACATTTTTTAAATAAAAAATTTAAGTCATATAGAAGACCGTCAAATTCATTTTTCATTAGTTCACATAATGAGCAGGAATTATATATAGTTACCACATCTTCTTTTGAATTTTCCACTAAGCACATATTGACTTCTTCATCTTCTTCTATGTTTGAATCTTCATAATCTTCCCAAGTTGCCATCATATTGACTTATCTTCATCAAGTATTGATTCATGCACTCTTAGAGATCCAATTAGACCTTCGATTGTTAGTATTTTTAGGTCTCTTGCTTCAGTTATGGTTGTAATCAAAGGTCTCTAAATTTTTGGAAGACACCTAAGAATTTTTCTCTCTTTCATTTATTGTGTACTTTCCAAGGGAGCACAATTCATTTAGTATGATAGTTAACCTTGCTTATATTTTCTCAATAGTTTCCCATTTCAAATATTCTTACTACAATGTCTATTCTTGTTTCTTTGACATGATTGTTTCCTTCATAGTGATTTTGTAAGGCATCCCAAATTTATTTGGCAATCTCACATTCTTCTATGCTATCATATTCTTACCTACTTAAAGTACATGACGTTATTTCTATTATATCTATAATTGAGCTTTGAAGTTTAATACCTTAGCTTTTTCATCATCCACACATTTTTTGCCTTTATTTATGAGGCACATCATTTTGATATGTTCTTGGAAGAAAATTACCTTTTTCAACCACTGGCCACATGTCGTTGTCTTGAGATTTTAAGAACAATTTCATCTTTCCTTTCCAGATGTATGATAATCTATTTGCAGAGCCTCCTTCAAGTATGAGTTTTGCTTTAGACATCACTTCTTCCTGAATTTTTTCCTCTAGCACTTGTTTGGTGCTCAAACCCTTAGAGGTCGAGTTCTTATGCCAATTGAAGTGGAAATAAAAGTCACACAAGAAAATAGATGTTTGAATTGTAACTTTTTTTAAAATTTAATCTACACTTGAGATAAATAATTCTCAAGTTGAAAATTTGAAGCAAGTTGACTTCAGAATGTTGTGTAGTTAAAACTTAAAGCAAATAAGTTCAAAATATTATCTCCTTACCTCAGTAGGATTTCTCTGTGTTAAGTCACAAATGACTATACAACAATTACAATCATTCACAATTTACTTTTAATACTTACCGGATGAAAATGTTACAATCAAGAATTACAATCATTATTAACTTACATAATTTATTGTCAAATTTTTGCTCTAACTGTAAATAACATACAATCAATTTAATGAGAGGTTTGACAGATATGTTGTCTCAATAGCACATGCAAAGAGAAAATAGAGAAAATTAGTGGAAAGCATAGTAGCTAGGTGACATTATGTTGTTATGAGGACAGCACATTGGCATAACTGCACTATGCTATGGTTATACCTTGGCATAAGTAAAAAATAAGTGAAGAAACAAAGCTGAAGCTGGTTGGGTGTCATTGGAATTGCAGCAGGCTGCAACATTGTTAAGATTTCACAAATGATATGATGATTACAAATTCGTACATACAATAGTTGCATGAGCCCAAATAAGAGAGTACCATTGAAAATTTACCTTAATTTGTAAGTAAAAAATTTAGCGACCTTAATTTGTAAGTACAAAATTAACTATCTTTTTTCAAAGAGTTCTTCACAAAATCATGTATTTTCTCATAATTGAGTCTTGGATATCTTGACTTTTAAAATAAGATAATATATAGCAATATTTTACACACTAAATTAGCAACACAAGACCAAAGACCAAAAGGAAAAATATAGAATGATTCAATTGCTTGCTTTTCCTCTATTCAGAACTATAAATGAAACTAAACAATAACAATCAAACCTTTTAAAACTAGGTAGGGTTGACTACGTGGATCAAACGACATGATAACATTCTATCATATAACATGTTTCTTTCCAACTTATTAGTCTCTAGGTCTTTTTTAATATTTTCTCTTTTAATTTTTCTAGGTCATCCTCTGCCTCCATTGATTTGACTATCTTCCATTTGATCTACTTTCCTTGTTATAGTATCTACATGCCTAAACCACCTAAGTCGAGTTTCTACCGTCTTTTCTACTATGTAGATAATTTTGACACTGATTTAAAAGAATCAGCATACACCTCTATCTTAAATTTGAAAGATGGTATTAGAAGAAGAAAAAAAAAGTGAGTATATCCAAAACCCAAGCTAATAAAATAATGTAAACTTTCCTAGTAAATTATACAATAACTACATATAAAAATTCCAAGAACTTTCATGCGATGTTACAAAATTTAGCAAAGTTAACCCAAACTAATTAAAGAATATTCCATAAAAAAGCATCTGATGTATCTACAACAAGCCAAAGATCATAAGAATTACATAACACTTCTAAACAAGCTTTTATTTCTTTTTCTTCCTTCGAAAAGGTCAAATATTTTTATATAATATATAAAAATGCCACGACTTAGCGCAAAGAGTGTCAAGCCGGCCACAAAAGTCACAATATATATAGGATTACTCATAGTCACCATATCCACATATTCAATCCAAATTTATATAAAAACCATTTATCATACCCAATTTTTACAACCAATTCATATAACCGGATATATTTTGCAAAACTAGTTATAAATCAGTTATGTCCATAACCATTTTTAAGCATTAAAAATTGGATTTTGACAAAAATCAGTTTTCAAAAACATTTATATTTTTAAAACTGGTCTTAAACCAAATTCATATTTTCTTTGATTTAATTTAAGACTTAAAATCCGACTTTGGACTCAATATTTTTAGACAATTATCAATTTCAAATAATTGACAAAATTATGTCTTTTAATAAGAGATCAAGCATAAGAGGACACTTTTATGTCTTAAACGCTAAGTGAAGAATGAACCTATGGATATGATGGATTTAAATGGGATGCACAATCATACAATAGCAATTAAAAATAGGAAGTGTTTGTGAGGCTGAAGAATGATCTATCTGATTTTAAAGTCAGCTTAAATAGATAACATCAATCTCTTTGTTGTCTCTAAAACAATTACTTGCAATTAAACATATGTATTCTTTCATGATCAAGAAATTGCTTAGAAATTTTAATTCAAGCAAGCTGAAAAGGACTCTTAATATTATATATATCACTGCAATGGGCTTTTGACACATATCCTTCACAGTTAACCACACACAATATGCAGGCATAAGTTGATATGAATCTTTAACCGCATGAAATAGCAAAATATAATAAAGATTCAGCTTCATTTGTAGGAGGAGCTGAATCAAATAGAATTAATTTGCATTTAAAATAGAATCAGTTATAGATGATGTATCAAATAGATGATGAAGGGAGAAGTTTTCAGGCAATTTCACTATCCACAAATCAAGTTACAAAAAACTTAAATGTAAATCTAATACTGCTACTAGGAAGTTCAAAATCCAAATTATCCTCTTAAATTCAGGAACAAACTCCAAAAGGGTACTGCTAAATACATTTACCCCACTTCAAAAATGGTTTCTTGGAACCAAATCTAAGTTCATGGTTTTGCAACTTATAGGAGGGTGAATAATTGCTCAATTTTTCTGAATAACCATAAAGTGGGTGTAAAAATTGAAGCTTGTTTGGTATGTTGAACAAACTATCCATAATTATCGTATGATATTTATAAAAAATCTCTAAAAAAAATTTAACAAAATTCAAAAAGGACTAAAGAAACCATCTAGGTCACACTAAATAACATAAAGCAAGAATGTGTCTAAAAAATGTGAACTTTGTACAGTTATTATTACACCAACTAGATTCAGCAACAAACTGGACCTGCAATAATCACATGACACAATCGTATTTGAGGTGGAGTTTATGGCTTACCGTGGAGCAAAGAACAAAATGACCAAAACAAGAACAGAAATCACAAACTGAGATGATCTGGGACTGAAATCGCAAACTGAATACCAGAATGTACATATGCAAGAAACACTTATGCTACATAGGAATAATTGTCCAAAAGAACTGCCATCACAACAAGTTAATATATTGCATAATCGAAAAGCTGTAACACTTGCATGATCAATTCTCCAATTGCAATTGTTGTATGTACCCACTTATAGCTTATAAGAGCTCACTTGTATTCAGTTACTAAATTCAAGACTTGCATCTAATGAGCTGAGTTGTTAGAAGATAGGCTAGAGTTATCCTTTTCTTTCTTCACCTGGTCTCATCTAATTCTACTTCTATAATATTGCTAACAATACCTTACAGCATCTTCTGCAAATAGCCAAATACCAATTACTTAATAGTTGATTAATTTCATGCAAAAAAAATCATAAAAGGGTTTTAATAATATAACATTCCCTGTTCATGATCAAAGCTTTAAAAATAGAAACTATATATTCAAAAGCATCCAATGTTGTGTTTTCTAGTGACTATATATTTAAAAACATAACAAGTAGACCAAAGACACCTCCATCCACCAATTCTTAGTAACCCCACCAACACAGATCAAAATACAATTTGTTATATCTGTCATGATAATAAACTAACCAATCGTAACAAAAAGCCTCCTTGTGCATATAACTCCAAACTCATGCTTACTGTACTGCAATGTCGGGACTGAAGCAACACCAAACCAGCAAAAAAAAAGAGCTCGCCACCTGCTGCTACCTGATCAATCACAGAAAAACAAACAAACAGCAGCACATGCAAAATCTAGTACTCCTTCAAAACCAACTAGATAGATAAACAAGAAATATAACTCTATCATAAGAGGTAAGATCTAGCATACAGCCAATCAAAATGCGCACTACGAAAAAAGTGTTAAATCCCCCAAATAGTGGTCACAACTCATCTGCAAAATCACGTCAAGTTACAGTTGCAAAGGGACTAGAGTCATCAAAGCAGAAGATATCAAATTATCTATCCATGCTTTAAGGCAGCAACAACTGGCTTTCACATTAAGGTAACATCTATCATTTTTGGGTCATCAAGACATTCAATCACTTACAAAAATCATGGAACAAAGTATATCCAACTTGCGATCAAATCTATTATCTATCTATTATCTATTATATATATTTAAAACAGACCCCCGAATGCCATATCATTCTATTTCATCCACCTATACAAATATTTCCCACATCATCCGAAAAGCTGATGTGGACCTCTCCTCCTTTCTCCCCTCTCAAACATGCTCTCAACGTCTAATCTCCTTCAATCCTCCTCTCAATAATAATATTATTTTATAATAAATTTATAAATTATAAAATTATTTTACAATTATTTATAATAAATTTATAATTTATAAATTATTTTACAATTTGATAATAATTTATAATCTATATTATTATCAAATTATTTTATAAGTTATTTTATAATAAATTTATAAATTATAAAATTATTTTACAATTATTTATAATAAATTTAAAATTTATATATTATTTTACAATTTGATAATAATTTATAATTTATATTATTATCAAATTATTTTATAAGTTATTTTATAATAGATTTATAAATGACTAAAATTATAAAATATTCTTATAAATTACAATATTTTGTGAAACTCTTCATGTGTCATAAGTTATAAATTACAATAAAATAAATATCAATTATTTGACACTCATTGGTCCTCCATTATTATTGATAACGGTTATTCATCCATAAACATCTTCAAATTAAATATTACATAGTATCATTACTGGAAAAAATATTTTTTAATGAAATCTATAATATCTACAAAATATATCACATGTCACTTATTAGATAAGTAAAATTAATATTTAAATCAAATAGAGAGATATAATTTAGAGTTAGACCAACAATTTGTTTTTATATATTTTTTTTATTATACTCGTTACTGATATGGACTTAGAGAAAAATTTATATATTAATATTGTCACATCAAAAGAAATCTGATGTAACATATCTAACAAATATTCTTCCTCTTTCTTATTATCATACTTGCAATTTATTTTTTTATTACATTTTTTTAATATAATATTTGGTAGAACTATTCATATGTCATAAGTTACAAATTACAATACAATAATTATCAGTTATTCGACATTGATTGTTATTCCATCATTATTAATAACGGTTCTTCCTCCATCATTAATGATAACGGTTCTTCTCTTTCTATGGTTTTAACTATCAATTAATATATTGCGTCATTTTAAAGGTTTATCCATCTCTTCCTCTATCATTACATGTTTTCAAACTTTTTTCTTCTAGATAAAAATTTATTAAAATAGACTATATATATTAAAATAGATTCCCACATAAACATCATATATATTAAAATAGACTGCTACATCTTCATCAAATATTGTGCCACCTAAAAGCTCATGTGGCACATCTAAAAGTTCTGTCATGAGAAAACATTCTGCATATGTAATTTTTCACAACTCCACTTTATCAACTCAAAAGAAAATCTCTTTGGAACCCAATTATTTTCAAAGAAGTAGATATAGTTGGAAAATTCTTTTTTTTTTACACAACTTTTGAATGAGTGGTATTTTGTAACATATTATACCTATTTGCTCATTTTTCTCAAAATCTTGATTGTTCTTAGTTAGAGTATTGTTTTTGCAGACATATTTTAACTCATTTATGACATGAAAGTGTATTGGCTCCTTAAAAGACAAAGAAGATTGTCCACATTCAGCTTTATATGAGTGTTAGTATTGTGTATTCGAGAGAATACTATGTATCATTTATATTAAATAAGTATTTGTGGTTTTTTTACAGAGATGTTTTATATTGTCAATTTTTTTTAAAATACTACCAATTTTAAGTTTCTACATATGTTTTACCTTTACTCAACCATACATACGAGTTGTTTGTGAAAATTCTCAAATCATGTTGTATAGAAGTCTCATACTTAAAATATTGGAATTTAGATTTTTTACTTCTTTGACATGATTGTAATGAAATGAATATTAAATGACAAACTCATTTTTATAATTTTCTAACAATATTTTGACAATAAATTTAGATTTGACAACAAAAAAAGAGCATGATTAATTTGATTTTGTGGTAGATAATTACATATATTAATATTTATTAAAATACTTTTAAGACTTTTAACACTAAATATAATTTATGAATTTTATTTGTAGGATGATCTTCACTATGCAAAACATTTTACATATTTTCAAATGTGTATTTGCCAACTCATATATAATAATTACTCAAATAAATTCACTTGAAAAAAATACTCTACAAACTAAATAAGTAGATTATATTATTTTTTGAAATATTAAAATCTTATTCACAACTACTAATATGATGAAGTATACATATTCCGTGCAACGCGCGGGTTATACTCTAGTTTAGATAATGAAAGAAAAAAAGTATTTCATTTCACTTATCAATTCACCAACCAAACTTGGATTGCTTAGTTCATAAGACATTCATCTCTTTCAAACTTGGATTGCAGTGAGTTACGGTCTCTTTTTCTTAAGCAGAAGATTGAATGTTCTTGAACAATCAAGAATGAGAAAATGGGTATCCCAATTATAAACCAGACGGGACAAAATTTGTTGAAATGAAATTCCAAAATCATGTAACAAACGTAAAAAGTGCCTTTCAAAACCTTGGTACCAAATAGGGTTTTCAGAGATACATGTTTCATCAATTAAAGCAGAAGATTGAAATCAAGAATGAGAAAATGGTTTCGCAAAATGAATGAATGTAACCATAGTCTTGCAACATTGAGGGACAAGTACCTTTCACACAAGTTCGATCAGAAAAATAATGTTGCGTGTTTCAATATTTTCTTGAAGAAAAAGAAACTGCCATTGTAATTGAAATAACGGACATAGCATCGTAAAATAAAAACTTTAGCTTATAAAGCCTCATGTTGGGCTTAGGTATTTTAGTTGAGTTTTGTACGGTGCACCCCACCTATACCTTTCACCTTCCATTTTCATGGAAAATATCATATTACTCCTAATGTTATCTATAAAAACCCCAAAAAATCTCCTTTCTTTTTCTTTTTCACTTATTTTCTTCGAAAGTTTGAATTGTCCAAATCACATATTTGCAAACATTTGAACCTTTGAAACCTTCGAAATTTAAAAGTAAGATAAATTTCGAAACTTTGAAAGTTTAGAAACTTTAATTTTCCAAATTTTCAAAAGTTTCCATGAACATGAAACTTTTGAAGTTCATTTTTTTCCCAAAATTTTGAAACTTTCAAAATGCAGAAACCTTCGAAACTTTCTAACAATATGAAAGTTTCAAAATGTAAAATTCAGAAACATGAAGTTTTTCAATTTCGAAATTTTGGAATTCATGGAATATTCCGAAATTGTTTCGAAAGTTTGGTCTTCAATGAAAGTTCTGAAACAAGATTTGAATGTTTGAGAACAATATGAAAGTTCTGAAATGCATTTTTATTTTTTTAGTTTTATTTTTTCCATTTTTTTTGTTATTATTGATATATTGCAGTGCCTAGAATGAGAGGTGCATTTGGCCAAATTATTTGCAACGAGATAGGTGATAGAGGTAATGGTGCAGAGAGAATTCCACCAACGACATCAAACATACTACGGAATGAAGCAAATTGACCAATTAATGTCGTCGTAGAGAGGATGTCCAGGATGATGTCGCTGAGCTTACTGAGCCTGCACAAATGAAGGAGGATGTCATTGAGTCTCACAGATGGAGCAGACTGAGGAGCAATATGTTGCACATGCTGATGATGTTGATGATATTCATGATGCTGTTGAGCAAGATCAGCATCCCGGATTCCCCAGAAGATTGTTGGTGACACATGTGTTGACACAATATAAACACCGTGTGGCTCGGAGGCTATGGGAAAGAAAGGTATATTTTAATTAATTTTTAATTATATTTAACTAATTGTTTATTTAAGTTTATTTAATTAATTTTAATTATGTTTATTTAATTTAAACTTTATTTAATTAATTGTTTACTTAAGATTATTTAATTAATTGTTTATTTAATTTTATTTAATTAATTTATATAAGTTTATTTAATTAATTAATTATTCTATAATTACACGCAAGATCGTAGATCGTTAAAAGTTATTACTCATGGATTAAAGTTGAAGAAGGTTGTCGAAGTTCCTCTGTCAGATCCTGTACAACATTGGATTCGGGAATTTGGGCTACTACATATGTCTTCAGATTACCTCATTATGGCTGATGCTGGTCTGATATCTGCATTTGTTGAAAGGTGGCATAAGGAGACCAAGTCATTTCATTTGTCATTTGGAGAGATGACCATCACGTTAGACGACGTCGCGACTCTCCTTCACATTTCACCCCATGGTAAATTTTTTGATGCATCTGTGAATATGAACACTAATAATGCTGCAAGAGCTACACATGAGTACTTAGGTGCAACATGGGAGGAAGCACAAACTGAGATTAATTATAATAAATGTGTCCAATATAGATTGCAATGGTTGTGTGATTTATATAGTCGTCTCATTCAAACTAATCAGTTTGAGTGTGCGGCTAAAACGTACCTGTTGCATTTAGTTGGCAGCATTATTTTCGCCGATAAAACACATACGCGTGTGGAGGCAAAATAGGTTAGTTTATTTATTGATTTATATCGTTGTCGGGACTATACGTGGTGTACCGCGGCATTGATTTTCCTTTATTACAATCTGGGAGATGGAACTGTCCACGACACTCGACAATTGGGAGGTTACATGACTTTATTACAGGTATATGATTTATATTAAGTTGTGTCATTTATTTATTTATTAAGTTGTGTTATATATGGTGTTATTTATGATGCAGTGATGGATTTACGAGCACTTCCCTAACACCTGTAAGCGGGGCTATAGAGGAACGGTTGATGCACATCTTCCAAGAGCATGTAGGTGGACTGCAAAACATGTTGTTTAAGGCGGATTGATGACATATCGTTGGAGACTTGATGTTTTCTTGCTCGAGGATGTAGTGTTTACACCATATGATGATGATCGAGCTAATCATCCATTTGTATTGATTTCGATGTTCTCTAGATACATTCAATGTGGTCGAGTCTCAGTCCCATATTTGTCGGAGCGATGTCTTCGACAGTTTGGTCGTATTCAGTATATTCCGCGTGACGTTCCTCTGGTGCCAAACAATATAGATTGGGAGCGGCAAACTACTATGAGATCATATTCACAACATCCCAACTTTTACACAAATCACCAAAACTAGTTTGCAGCATGTTTTTCAATCTGCAATGAGCAGACTCAACTCTACAAATAAATTAAACAACACAAATTAAAACAAATCACATAAACTAGTAAATCATATTTTCTAAAACAAAACAAATCATAATTTAAAAATACCTTTTAGATGTTGTGTTCCCCAAATGCATCACTCTATTGGTCCAAACTTTGACAAATCTTTCTTTGTAAGGTGTAAACCACAAATCTTTCATATAATCAACAAAAAGAATAATATCGGCACACACTAGCTCAAAGTGTTGCAAGTGACGATCATACCCTCCACACGAGTCGAATATACAATTTTTTTCCATAAACCCATTACTTTATCTTGTTTATCCTTTTTCACATATTGTTTGCATCTTACCCCAATATTTTTTTTCAATATAAAAACGACATAGCAAATGTATTGAAGTGGGAAACACAACACTAATAGCATTCATCATGGCAAGATCTCTATTAGTCACAATAACTTTAGAAATTAAAGTCTCAAAGACGAACAACTGTCGTACCTTTTCAAATGTCCAAATGAAGTTATCTTGTCGCTCTTGTTTCAAGTAAGCAAACACAACCGAAAATGTCAAACTAGTAGATGTGATACCGAAAATTTCAAGTAATGATAATCGATATATATTTGTTTTGTATGTGCTATCACATATCAAAACAAAATGAAACGTGTTTAACAGTTTTATACAATTAGGATGCGTCCAAAATATATCTCTCAAAACATCTGAATTCTCCTGTCTTATTGTCCAATGCACATAATTTTCTTGTTGTATTAACTTCAATAGATGCTGCATTTCTGTGTACAAACCTCTCAACGATGATCGATAAGTACTCCTTGCTTTATATATTTGATTGGGAATTGTGAGATTAGCTTTATTTCTCTCTTTCAAAGCATTCAAAATGAATCTTGGTGCAAGCTTATACTTTATCATGTCATTGACCTCTTCTTCGTTTAAACGCACCAAATATGAATGACCGGTTATAATATCAAGTAAATCATGATTGTGTGTTCCACAACGAACAATAATTTTCCATAATTTACCAACACTTAACGATATATATCTGAGGGTAAATAGACCGTTTTCTTTTTGAGAACAACTTACTGTTGATTTTGATTTATATCTTCCACCAATTTTGCATCCCAAAATTAATGTGTCTTTTCTTCCCCTCTTTCCAGTTGCTTTATCTGATCGAGTGGTAACAATTAAAATTCTATTTTTCCTTCCAATGTTTTTTGCCCATTCAAATACAGCTTCTTAAGAGGGAAATACCTACAAAATATGTTTCAAATAAAATATCAAATATATATATCTATAATAAAATTTGATTGGTGTTCGATTATCAATAATAATACCTGATCGGTGGTGAATTTTCTGTAGAATCTATAACCGTTCTTGAAGCAGGAACCTCAACTCTACTCATACCTAATTTCAAAAATAATAATAAATTTAATTAATAATAATATTAAAAATTTATTTTTCAAAATAAAATTTTAATTATAACAGACAAATGGTATCTTTTGAAATAAATTGAAACATTTGAAAGTTTCGAAATTTTTAAAATTTTTGAAATTGAATTACTTCGAAAATTTGAAAGTTTCAAAAGTTATGTGTTTTGAAAATTTGAAAGTTTCAAGTATTACGTTTCGAAAGTTTCAAATTCATCAAAACTTTCAAAAGTTTTATAATTTCTGGAAAAGCACACTTCAAAACTTTCAAATTTATCTAAAGTTTCGAAAGTTTCATAACATCTTAGAAAATTGCATTTCGAAACTTTGACTTTATCAAAAGTTTCAAAATTTGTTAAAATTTCTAAAAATTTAAATTTCGAAATTTGTCAAAATTTCTGAAAATTTAAGTTTCGAAAGTTTCATATTTCACAAAACTTTCAAAGATGTAAAAAAAATCACATTTTTATATTTTGAAAGTTTGAAATTTTTGAATATTTAAGAATATTTTCTAATTTTCGAAAGTCGGGGTAAGAAATAGAGTGGAGATGGGGGGTGAGAGGTACATGTGTGGGCTACATAGTACAAAACTCTAATAGTTACTATCAAAATCAAGAAGCAAGTCCATGGCTCTTGTGACTTTGGTGGCACTACAACCATTGTTGAAACTGATCCAAATATGAATATCAATACATCTTTAATTAAATTTTTATTGAATATATTTTTTATGATTGAATGTCATTGTAAAATTAATTTACATTCATAGTGCAAGTTCAACTTTCTAATTTTTATTTTATTGATTTAATTCCTTCAAAATTTAAAAGGATTGTTTTAAATTCTCTTAGTTAAGGTAAATTTTTTTTAGTTCCAACAAAAACACTTTCTTTGACTATCCTACTTAAATCTACCTTATTTTTAGTTCAAGTAAACATTTTTCAAATGGTGCATAATGGTATGGAGAAAAATAGTATAAAAATCAATTTTATTTTTGAAAAATAAATCAAAATTGTGATCTTATTTCATAAGGATGACATACACATTCAGCCTTGATTTTTTTTAATTCATTTTCGGTGTTTTTTTATGTTAAATGAGTTATACTTTTTCACTTTAATTTTATGATGAAAATTCAACTCTTTTTTTCTTTGTATAGGTTTTAGACAATGCACATATCCATCTACTTGAAGGTATGACCTAAAATTGTCTTCAAGATTTTATTTGATATTTTTATTGGTGTTATAGTGTCCAATATTTTATACACGTAACTAATTTGTAATGTAGTTTGTTTTTATGTTTAATTAGTATTGCAAGAGGAGCATGAATGGAAATACCAACATATATATTATTTACCATCATAGAATACCTCCACCGAACAACAGTAAAAATATGTTATGAGACATATGACTCTTCACTTTCTCTACAATGTGTATGTTTTAATTTTTTATTATAAGCAAAATTGAATAAGGAGAACCAAGATACTGATACCCTTATACAAAATATAGTGTGTTAATTCTATTTTTTTTTAATTAAATCTTGATATTAATTTGATATGATTGGTTGTGAGTTAATATTGTCATATAAGAATAATATGTGAAAATGAAATGATATTTTCTAATTCATGAGAGTTGTGTTGATCAAGAATCAATATTTAGTTTTATTATGGTTCAACTATGTGTGGGTTTGGATTTACTCGCTAGTTTTTCAAACATTCATCATCTCATTATGTAATTATTTGATGACAAGAAAATTAATTTTAAAGTTATTATCTTAGTCATCAACTAACTTTCAAATTCAAACTTTGAAGACAAAACAAAATGAAGTTTTGTCAGAAATCAAAGCGACATCATTAAATAAAACCATTTATAAGCTAGCGATATTGCAATGAACAAAGAAGTATCGCTATATATTTTGTTCACAAAAAAATATAATGAAATGTAATTTGATTTATAGAATAAAAATAATGTAAATAGTTTGTATAATATTTAAATATCAATTACTAATGACTTTTTGTCAAAAAGATTCTATTTAGATCTAACTCAACTAATAAATTTCGGTATTGTTAAATTTGACGTCTTTTTTCAAGTTTTAATCCGAGACTTTATATTTGTCGGTAAGTTTTACGGTGATATTTACAGTGGCAGAGCTTGAACGAAAACGTTGAGGGGGTCAAATTTTTAAAATTTTTATGGGTAAATAAAAAGTTATAATATAATACTGGATATAAAAATTTTAAGTTGTAAATTTATAAAACTATATTGACAATCAAACTATTAACCTTATATGATAGAGTTAACAAATCAAATTTTGGTTGACAATTTTAATAATTAAACTCTATATAAAATTCACAATTATATATCTAGATAAAATTCACAATTCACATAGTTGTAATTTATGTTAAAAAATTTAGTTTATTATATAATTATAGTAGTTATTTTTATAATTTTTTTATAAACAATTTTCTCCGATTTTTTTTTATAATAGATATTTGAGTTATAATTTATAAAAATTGATGTATTTGATCCATAGCATGGATCAAAATATAACTTAGATGTATCTTATAAAAAAAGAATAATATTATTAGAATACAAAACTTAACACAAAATATGACACAAATACAATATCGTGTAAAATAAAGATAATCACTATTCGTATTTTTATTCCAATACACATTATTATATTTGTGTCTCATTTTATGTCAAATTGTGTTTCAACAACATTATTTAAAAAATAAATAAAAATAGTAGTATTTTTTTAAAAATTATTGGGGACTTTGGAGTGGCCATGGCCACTCTATGTCCCTATGAAGATCCGCCAGTGGAATTTACTATCTATTTTATACAAAATAATAATAATAATAATAATAATAATAATAATAATAATAATAATAATAATAATAATAATAATAATAATAATAATACAATACTTACTTAGATTCAATAAAATATATTGTATTTGAAATAATATGATAGATCAGTATTCATTAAAGTTATTAAGAATTAATGTTTTAAATAATGATGGAATAAAATGTTCAGTATTTGAAAGAACCCCAATATGAATTTTGATTTTAACAATATTTGACAATACTTTACTCAACTCTTCACTGTTATCCAAGTTTTAAGTGCTCATTTTCCTTGTGAACCAAATGGTTAAAATTAAAAAAATTATATAATGTTATATAGATAATATCATATTGATGACTTTGTTCATCAAGGAGAAAATCACTATTATTTAAATAAAATATATATAATAAAAGACGGAAAAAGTAAAAAAAATTATGAATAATAATTAAAATAACTAAAAAATAATATTTACAATGTTAAGAGTTCACAATTCAATATATAAATTACGCGTGCTTTCGTCATATCCTTTCCTTACCCTTTTAAAAATTGGTTTTTATTTTTGTAAGTTGGGGGGGTGTATGGTGTGTTGTTTTTGTATTGTTTGTTTTTTTTAAGGCTAAAACCTTGCTTTAAAAGTTTGGGACTCGGAGGTCTAAAAAAATTTGTTATAGAAGAAATAAACTAGGGCTCGTAAAAGAAAAGGAATGTCCAAGTTCTAAAGCAACCAAATTCGAATTAGCATCAAGATTTGTAGATAACTCTTATCTTAACCAATTGATTTACATGAATATCTATTAGAATTTTTGTTGGAACCTGTTGAGACAAAATCACTCTCAAATGGTTTTAATGATAACAAAATTAATTAAAATATTATGATTGAGGTTAATGACTAATTTGTGCTTTTGAGTGTATTCATATAAGAAAACGGATTATTATTCATTAAGGCAAAAAGAAGAAAATTTTGAGTTAAATGCTAAGTATGGAAAATGCCGAGGATGGCCTCACGAGTTGGTGAAACTGCAGTTCTGCATCCTCGCTGATTTGAATTCATTAAACAAAGGCAGAATAGTATTAAAGAATGAATTATTTGAATTCATTAAACAAAGGCATAGTAATATTAAAGAATGAATTGTTTGATTCATTCAACAAAGGCAACATACTATTAAAGAATAAATAAAGAAAAGCTTTTGAAGAAAATGAGTAAAGAGGCAAAAGAAAGGTACGAGGAAGGATTACACTAGCATGTGCCTATAGTCAACATCTTGAAAAGCATCCCAACACTTTATGAAAACAACCCATCATGTCATAGGCAAAGGCTACATGTACTCTTGTGTGATTTAAAAAGATTATAAAGTCAATCTTCAAAGAGGCAACAACAAACAAGTCAAAAATAAATTGCTCACATGTCTTAAGGCAAGGAAAGAGAAAAGGACTTCACACGTGAAGCCTTTACAAAGCCTTGAAGAAAGGAATGAAAAGGACATCACATGTTCTTACAAGCATTAAATGGAAGAAAGAGAAAAAGTTCACATGTGAAGCTTTATCAAGGCATTGAAGAAAGGAGAACGAAAGTGACTTCACATAAACTTCAAACATTAAAGAAAGGAAAGAGAAAAGGACAGCACGTGCCCCAAGTACCCAGAAAATCTGCTACCTCGTACTTGAACATGGATTGCATCTATCCAAGGAGCTGAATGACATTTTCGTAATTATGAAGAAAAACCTTGGGATTTCTAAAATGGATTTTCCAACGGTCATAAAAAGCTTGGCATATGAAATGAACATCACAAGACCTCTATAAATTGCAGCAAGCTGATCTTCATCATATACCCAACACATTGCATTAAAAAGATCAAAGATCTTAAAGCTTTTAAGAAGCAACATCCATTATATCTTCATACTTTCTACAATCCTACATTAGATCTTTGTTAATCTTTTGAGAAAGTATTTAGAATCAATCACTCTCATATCACATTGTAATTTCCACGTGAGATACACCTGGAAATATTTGAAATCTGATTGTAAGCTTGGTGAAGCTTAAAAATACACAAGTTGTAATCATCCTCTGTACGAGGTTGATATGTTTGAACATTAGTGAAATCTCACAAGGGTGTGAGGACTGGAAGTAGGGGTAGAAATAGGTTAGGCCAGGCCAAGCTTTGAAAGGCCTGAGCCTGACCTACGATTTATTTTTTAGGCCTACGGCCTATCATAGGCTTTTTTTTCGGCCTGGCCTGACCTTTTTAAAAGCCTATTTAAAATAATTTTTAAAAAATATGAAACAAACATCCTTTAAACCCTAAAAAATAATTTCTTGTGTCAAATAATAAAATAAAAAAAATTATGAAACAAACATACTCATTATTACCTTTTAAACAAATATGGAAGACTACTAAGTGATTGACTAATTGAACATGTACCAAATATGAAATGACTACCAAATATGAAATGCTACCGAATATGGAACAACTACTGAATATGGAATGGTTACTGAGTACTTGCTTAATTGATAGAATTTAAAATAGGAAATAATATTATTAATATAATAATAATAAATAATATTAATAAATAATAAAATATATATAGGTCGGCCTGTCAGGTCTAATAAGCTTTTTTATAAGCATGAGCCTGACCTATTTAAATAAATAGGCTTTAAAAATGGCCTAAGCCTAGTCTTTTTATTAAATAGGTCAGGTCAGGCCATAAGTAGGTCAGGCCATAGGCCCTTGACAGACGGCCTAGCCTATTCTCATCCCTAACTGGAAGTAGCCATCTTTGGGTGAACCAGTATAAAAATAGTGTGTGTCAATCTTATATTTCCCTTTCACTCTTTAGCTCAGTTCAAAATTGAAGGTTTTGAAAAACCCATCCTCGGGCTTGCCATCCTCTGCAAGAGGATAGTTTTTAAAACACTTGAAAATTATTTTTAACAGCAAAATCCATATTCAACCCACCTTCTAGTGATATTTAGCTACATCAGAACCAAGTTAGTTTGAAGAAATATTCCCCTCACTTGTTTTGATGAGAGCAAAATCGTTTGTGGGAACAATTTAATACACTGACATTTTGATTAAGTGTGCAGGTTAGAAATCAAGTGCTTGTTTAATAGGTTCCTATCGTTTCCTCTGATGATTGGAAGAAAAGAAAAGAAACCAATATCTCACTTTTGCTCCAAAGTCCAAAACTTGTGACACGCGACTTTGTTATTACAAGCTTCGTTGGACTCTGAAAAAAGCAAGCAAGCTTCGGTTGATTATGGGATGCGAGAGAAGTTGTGTCATGGTTGCCTCAAAAAATGCAAGCAAAGGTGTAGTTAAATTATATTTGACAAATTAAACATGTGTTTTGTATCGTATTCCTCTGGTGAATTCAAAAAGTGTTTGTTCTTCTGCCTCTGATAACTTTTACAAGTAATTGGCGTTGCCTCTGATAATCACATCAAGTGTCTGTTCGTCTAACTCTTAGTTATTGTGTATCATATGAAAAAGTTAACTCTCTGAAAAAGTCAACACTCCAAAGAAGACAAAACAATTGCACATCATCTGATAAACATCATAAACATGATACTTGTATGAAGATCTTAAGATATGCTCTGACTATCGTATCGTCTGTTTCCCAACTATTTTAAACAATATACATTGAATCATTACAAGATCAGTTAGTGGAAAGTTCAATGGAAATCAATTCCACAAAGATACGATATGAAACTTCATGAATTATGTTGATTTCTTGCAATCAGGACAATGGCCAGAAAACCAAATGATTCTCTATTAAAGACGTGTTTCACTCAAACGAGAAACACAAACAACTAGCACATATGCACTCTTGCTCAATATCATTTTGTTTCACGTTAATGCTAAGAGAAGTTCCGAAGTAACAGATTTATAAACACTTTATGTGAGAGCTAATTCATAAAAAAATAATAATAATAAAAACCCAAAACCCTTTATTTTGTAACCTATCCTAATAGTTATTGCCTTCCTCAACAACTTGACTGTGCTAAGCTTGAATGTTTAGCAGATTCAACACAATTAGTGTGACTATTGGGTGTAGGTGTTAAAGTGTAAGTTTGATTTCATGGTGAGTTAGTGGATTTAATCCTTCAGTTTGAAGGGACTAGACGTAGCTACCGTGCTAGTGGTGAACCAAGATAAATCGTTGTGTCTCTATGCTCTATATTCTTTCACATGCACTACTTTCTTCAATCGAGTATAGCAACGCGAAAGTTTTTTTAATCAGAAAACACAATTCAAACCCTCATTTCTAATGGTTTCGTTCTACACTAACAGTGAATGGTAATCCTTAATTATCAATGTCATACTATGTTTTTGTTTAACTTTTTATTGGATGTTATAACAATTTTTTATCGTATTTTTGTGTGTATAATGTGACACCCTAAACCTCAAATAATATATATAATAATTTATATCATATTATTTTAAAATTTGCAGCAGATAAACAAAAACTCTTCTAAAGGAAAAAGAAACTTATGTGGGTTATTTAGAATTTCACATTTCTCAAAATACAATTGGAACACTTTAAACTTTTTTTCCTGCTATAAAATAGTGAATACTCAATAAACTTGATTTAAGTATAATTAATTAATTTAATTCTAAAAAACTTACTAGTACTTATAAGGTTTTCATACAAAAAGTCATTTTAAATTAATTAATTAAAATATAAATTACAACTTTTATTTCTGGTATCACATATCAGAGTAGGGCTTCAAGACTTATTAATATGTAATAACTACAATTTCGCAAACGTATGGCCAAGACACTCAAACGCACTCAATGAAAATCAATAAATTTCAATATAACATCAAATCGTCTAAGAGAAATTATTATCGCACACGATACATATTAATCACAAGAAAATGCAATGATACTATGCCACCATTTTAATTAGACTCTACTTCACAATGTGGTACCATTCTAACTCTAAAATATTTGGTTAGGAGGCTTGATACTATGCCACCATCCCGGTGGACGGACAATTCAAATTGGTTATGTCCTCATAGATCCTCTCAACTCAACCCGAGACACATATACGCGACAGTCGAGGTAAACATGTGTTGCATGGTAGCTCCCGACATTTGGAATTTCCCACCCGAATACCTCTAAGGTCTAACAATTTTGCCTTAAAGTTCATTCACTTGTACTTCTCCGTAATCACTAGGTTTGTCATGCCCTACCTATATGATGATAAAATAATATCCACTACACAAATTATCAATATTTATTTTCTCCCTTCGTTGGCCTATGATACTCCATTAAGATTGACATCTCAAACACAAATTGAAATCACCATTATTTCATCAACTATGAGATTACTTCAATATTCTCATCACAAGTTTATAACATCACTGTCATTAATCACACATCATCATCATCAGATAAACTTATCACAAATTTATAACATCTCCATTATTAATCAAACATCATTATCATCACATAAAGTTATCACAACACATCTATCTTTTATTATCGCATCACATAAACTCATCTAATCACACATATATATAAAATTAATTTGACATCTAATATCACAATAATATCAAATACTAGACATTTAAAGAAATTAAATCAATCAACACCCTACAATCATCACAATATATTATCATCATACCATAGCAACTATATGAAAATAAAGAAAATTAATATCAATATTACTAATATCTCAAAATAATTATTGGTAAAATAAATAATTAAAATAAAATATATTTAGAAATAATTAAATATAATTACATGCATACTTAACATTGGTCAAACATACAAGAAAATATCACATTAAATACGAACGCACATATAGACGTAGAATCGCCTAAAATCTTATTCTTTAAAATATGTATACTGAAATATTATTATTTAAGAGAAATATATAAGATAATAAAATATAATATTTGTTATTCATATCACTCATATAGTCAAATGCGTAAAGGATTACCATATCATAAAAAGCACAAACATATAAAAAAAATTAATCATAGAATTAATCAATGCATATTCTAAAATAACTTTAACACTAAATTAATTATTTAAAATTCTATTATTATAATGCATATTTACAAAAAATATAGTATGATATTGATAATTATAGTTTTGAAAATAAATAAAAAATTGAATGAAAAAAAGAAGAAATAATAATTAAAAAAGATTTTAAATATCATACACTCTCAGGGTAAACATTTTTACACTAACAACATGTATCAACCATTGATTGAGTGATAATTGGATGATGAAAGTTATAACAATATAGTGAGATAATAAAATTAAAGGTTATTATTCACTCTCAATGTAAAATTAATTTATATTGACAGTTTATCTTCTTTTAAAAAAATTCTTCATAATAAAAAAATTCTTCAAAAAATATTATTGTATGCTAAATGGTTTGTTGATTAACTGTAGAAATGTGATTGTTGTTGAATAATTAATATTTAATTAATTCAATACTTTTTTTGAGGGGATTTATTTAATTAATACAACATTGAATATTCAAAAACTCAATAATGAAATACATCTATTAAGTGAAAAATAATTTTTAAAGATCGCAAAAAATATTTTTGATTTTCGTCTACATTAGTACATTTAAAAAAGATAAATATTTCAATCGTTTTTTTTAAACTGAATTTCAAAAAAACAAATTTGACCGAATAAATATCTCAATCTTACTAAATTGATTATACTGTCATAATTTTTTTTTCAAAACTGCCTAATAAAAGTTTTTTTTTTTTAACTAGTGTAATCCACAAAACTATACACGGCATAGTTTTAATTGGGTTAACAGAAATAGATAGAGATCAATTCAATACATCTGAATGGAGGGAATTTTATTTAAAAAAAATTGATTTATAGAAAAAAGTTAAAAAATGGGAAAGTTATATTTCAAAAATATGATTAGTAGTATAATATAATAGAAAAAAGGATAATTTTAATTAGGAAGATTGAGATTCAATTGACTATTTGATAACTTTAAAATACATTGTATCTTTTATTTTTAATCTTTTAGAAAAAGATTCAGTTCTTGTGAATTAGTCAAAGTGTATTCTATAATTAGAGATGCTATAAGATGCTAGCAATTTGATTATCATGGATACTAATGACATCCTTAACCTTCTTAAATTCTTTTACCTAATATTTATATATTTTCATTTAATATTTGTTTTGAAAATATTTTTTACTTTAATATCAAATTGAATGTTGATAAATTAATGCATGTGCTATTTATATAAATACTCATGATATATAGAGTAAAATAGATAAAGAAAAATCACTTCACATAATAATTCTGAAACAAGTCAAACAATATTCCACCATTTTTTTTGTTTTTCTAATGGCCTCACCAAAGTTGATTTCAGTTATGTTAATGTTTGTGACAACTATGATTTTGATTAATGTGATGATTGTAGGAGCACATAAAACTTGGTGTGTGAGTAAGAATGGAACTGAAATTCAACAATTACTTAATGCTTTAAATTATGCATGTGGAGCTGGAGCTGATTGTGGGCTTATTCAGCCAAGTGGACAATGTTATTATCCAAACACAGTCCAAGGTCATGCTTCCTATGCTTTTAATAGTTACTATCAAATCAAGAAGCAAGCCGATGGCTCTTGTGACTTTGGTGGCGCTGCAACCATTGTTAAAGTTGATCCAAGTATGAATATCAATACATTTTTAATTAAATTTTTATTAAATATATTTTTTATGATTTTATCTCATTGTAAAACTAATTTACATTTAAGGTTTTTTTTTTTTTAGTTCCAACAAAATCACTTGCTTTGGTTATCCTACATCTAAGATTTGAAATCAATTATTTTGGTCGTTAATATTCATTTGACGATGTAGCTAAATCTAACTTATTTTGAGTTCAATAAAATATTTTTCAAATGGTGCATAATGGTATGGAAAAAAATAGTATAAAAGTAATTTTTTTTTCCAAACAACAAATCAAAATTATGATCTTATTTCATAAGGATAAAATAAATATTTAACTTTGATTTTTTTAATTCAATTTCGGTGTTTTTTATGTTAAATAAGCTATATTTTTGTCACTTTAATTTTATTACGAAAATTCAACTGTTTTTTTTTTTTCTTTGTATAGGTTTTAGAAACTGCACATATCCATCTACTTGAAGGTATGACCTAAAATTGTCTTCAAGATTTTATTTGATATTTTTATTGGTTTTATAGTGTCCAACATTTTATACACGTAACTAATTTGGAATGTTATTTGATTTTTGGTTTGATGTTTAATTAGTATTGCAAGAGGGGCATGAATGGAAAGACCAACAGATTATTTGACATCATACAATACTCCCACCGAACAACAATAAAAATATGTTATGAGACATATGACTTTTCACTTTCTCTTCAATGTATACGTTTTAATTTCTTTTTATAAGCAAAATTGAATAAGGAGAACCAAGATACTCCAACCCTTATACAAAATATAGTATTAATTCTATTTTTTAATTAAATCTTGATATTAATTTGATATAGTTGGTTGTGAGTTAATATTGTCATATAAGAATAATTTGTGAAAATGAAATGATATTTTTTAATTCATGATTTTCTAATTCATGAGAGTTGTTTTGATCAAGAATCAATGTTTAGTTTTGTTATGGTTCAACTATGTGGGTTTTGATTTCATCAAACTTATACTTTAGGGGAAGCTTAATAAGTGAGTAATTAGGTTTTCAAACATTCATCATCTTACTTAATATTCTTGAATGTAATTATTTGATGACAAGAAAATTAATTTTAAAGTTATTATCTGAGTCATCAACTAACTTTCAAATTTAAATTTCGAAGACAAAAACAAACTGAAGTTTTGTCAAAAATCAAAGAAACATCATTAAATAAAACCATTTATAAGCTAGTGATATTGCATTGTTTATGAAACATGGTATTGTTTGCAAAGAGATAATTGGATGATGAAAGTTATAACTATATAGTAAGATGATAAAATTAAAGGTTACTATTCACTTTCAATGTAAAATTAGTTTACATTGGCGGTTTATCTACTTTTAAAAAAATTCTTCAATAAATATTATTGTATGCTAATTTGGTTCGCACAATAACTATAGAAATGTGATTGTAATTGGATAATTAATATTTAATTAATCCAATACTTTTTTTTGAAGGGATTCATTTAATTAATACAACATTAAATATTCAAAAACTCAATAATGAAATACATCTATTAAGTGAAAAATAATTGTTTAAAGATCGCAAAATATTTATGATTTTCTACTACATTTGAGTACCTTTAAAAAAGATAAATATCTCAATCTTTTTTTAGACCGGATTTCAATTTTTTTTGACCAAATAAATATCTTAATCTTAGTAAATTGATTATACTGTCATAATTCTTTTTAAATCGTTTAATAAAAGGTTTTTTTTTAATTAGTGTAATCGACAAAACTATACACAAAATAGTTTTAATTGGGTTAACAGAAATAGATAGAGATCAATTCAATACATCTTAATGGAGGGAATTTTATTTAGAAAAATTGATTTATAGAAAAAGTTAAAAAATGAGAAAGTTATATTTCGAAAATATAATTAGTAGTATAATATAATAGAAAAAGGATAAATTTAATTAGGAAGATTGAGATTCGATTGACTATTGGTAACTTTAAAAAAATAACATTGTATCTTTTATTTTTAATCTTTTAGAAAAAGATTCAATCATCACATCTCATGAATTAGTCAAAGTGTATTCTATAATTAGAGATGCTATAAGATGCTAGCAATTTGATTATCATGGATACTAATGACATCCTTAACTTTATAAAATACTTTTACCTAAATAATATTTATATATTTTCATTTAATATTTGTTTTGAAAATATTTTTTACTTTAATATGAAATTTAAGTGTTGATAAATTAACGCATGTGCTATATTTATATAAATACTCATGATATATAAAGCAAAATAGATAAAGAAAAATCACCTCATATAATAATTCAGAAACAAGTCAAACAATATTCCATCATTTTCTTTGTTTTTTGAATGGCCTCACCAAAGTTGATTTCAGTTATGTTAATGTTTGTGACAACTATGATTTTGATTAATGCGATGATTGTAGGAGGAAAAAAATTTGGTGTGTGAGTAAGAATGGAGCTGATACTCAGATATTATGTATCATCCTGCTTTTTCGAGATATTAACTAACGAAATTTTAAACGTAAGGATACAAATTCGTTTTTTTTTTCTTCATTAGATTATCTTAAATACTCGTTTACTTTAAAACCAATTACTAACTTTTTCAATTGCAATTCCAAAATAGTGATTCAGAGTATTCACAAATTACAAAATAAAATTAATACGTTAAACAAAAGAAACTCCTAAAACCAAAGTATCCTAGTTTTTCATAACTTCGGACGCTTGTGGAAAACTCACCCAACAAGTCTAACACCAATACAAAGTATCTCGAAGCCTCCAACTAAATGTTATTGCGTTTCCTCACATTTCTCCTACTAGGTTGGTATGCGACATTATTTGCTCAAGTAACACTATATGTGACGTCCTGTCAAATGTAAAAGTCATCTCCAAATAACAAACACAGAGCAAATAAACATGCATATATATATATATGTATGTATATTTTTGTTATAGCAAAATTATAAATAAATCAGATACTTCATTTAACAATTAAAATCACAAAGCACCAAAGATACAAATCAACCAAAATGCTTAAATCATAATTGTTAGACTATATGTCAATGCATGATTCCAGAATATCATCACCTTGTAGAGCAAAGAGTCCCACCATTGGACAATGTCCCACCATTGGACAATGTCCCACCATTGGACAAAATGCTCTACAAAGTATCATGTTTAGTACTCCATCGTTGACTGTTTTTCAGAATCACGTTGCCTTTGCAATGAATTGTCGTCACATACTCGTGACTATGTTCAGACCACCAATGAATGAATGAATGTCATCAATTTCGTTAGTAACAAAATAGATCACTCAATCAGAGCATCCAAGACCATTCAACTTTGTCCTAAATCAAACTGATTTAGATACAAAGTCATCACCTCAAATAACCACAACATGTCAAGCACAACCCTTATAACCACGTATCATATAATATTTATTTTGAAGATAACACATAAACATAACCAATACACAACATCATAGTACATTTATATCACATATAATTCAAGTAAGAAAACAAATGGAGTAATGCTCTTACCGTTATGAGTGTCGTTATTAAGGTTCCTACTTAGCGGTTTTTGCTCCAAAACGTTACACCTTCACAAATTAATTTACTACTCACTTAGTGTCAAAATTCATCTATCCCTAATTCAAATTAAAGGTTTGGTGTTGACTTAAGGTTTTAAGATAAACCATTTCTTTATATTTTTATAAGATATCAATTCTCTCAAATTAGCAAGCACACAAACAAGTAACAATAAAAAAAATATTTTGAGTCTATATTTGACACAAGTGTCTCATTGCAAATTCAATAAAATAAAGGAAAGATGTAATTTTTCAAATATTTATTTTGCACCAAAATTCTAATACAAAAAACATGAAGGATCCCTAAAACTTCCTTAGTTCACTTCCAAAAATTTAACAATAAAATTTAAGGACACTTCAACACAAAGTTTATTTTAATTATTACAAAAAAAATTAACAACTCTACATAAAATTATTTTTATTTTATAAATCAACACAACTTCCACACAATTGTCTCATAAAAATCACAACTTTAACATTCTAAAAAATAATTATAACAACTTTCAATCCATTTAGTATTTATGGAAACATTGTTATTTTTAACATAAATATAGTTTTTAAAATTTCTTCAACACTCAAACTATCACAACATAAAATTTTAACCAAATAAAAATCAAATTTTTAGCCAATATTGATTTCTATTGATTAAAACACAATCTAGTCTTTATGACGATTTTTACGTGATGAAAATTAATTTTTGACATAGCTAAACATTTTCTCTAATCAAAATAGATTTTTATATCAATATCATAAGAAAATCAAGATCATGTCTAAAAAAATAAGTTGCATATCACAATAATATAATATAATATAATATAATATAATATAATATAATATAATATACACACACACACACACACAACACACACACACACACACACATTTTCAAAGCCAAGTTCACATGTTTAGGGATCGTGTTAAGGCTTCACAACTTTGTTTAGCACACATATTTAGGCTCAGGATCAGAGGTAGAGGAAGAGTCAAAGATTTTCTAGAGATTATCTTGTCATTGTATAGGTAGGGCCTAACAAGTCTAGTAATGTTGGGGAAGTACAATTGAATGAGTCTGATCGTGGCAGTCTACTATTAAACCTTAAGGAAAGATTGTTAGATCTTGAAGGTATTCTAGTGGGAAATTACTGGTTGACTTGGAGGTATCCCTCCAAATCTCAGGAGCTACCATGCAACACACGTATATCTCGATTGTCGTATATATATGTGTCTCAAGTTGATTTAAGGGGATCGATGAAGACATGACCAATTTGAATTGTTCGTCCACTTGTGTTGTGACATAGTATCAAGCCTCCTAACCAAGTACTTTAGAGTTAGAATGGTACCAAATTGTGAAGAAGTAGAGTTTAAGCTCATACATAATATTACATTTTCTTGTGATTGCTTTGTTGTGATTAAGAGATTTAAAAAGTAATAATAATTTCTCTTAAATGATTTGATGCATATTATAATGAGATAATGATTTTACTTGAGTGACTTTGATGTTATAATATGATATTATTTTCTTCAATATTTTGATATATCATGATGTAATTATGATACAATTTATTATGATTATTTGCATGTTCTTCTTACTTATATTATACTATCAACATTATTTTGAAACTCGCATTCTTCGTTGTTTGTGTTTAACTATGTAACACCTCAATATTTTCATATATATTATATATGTCTTTTTAGTAATTGTCATAATTTATCATTTAATTAATAATTTATTCTATGTGTAAAGAAATTAAATTTATCACCATGTATTTTACCTGAAGAAATTAAATTTATTCTACGTGTATTTTATTCTCCTATAAGATTTTATGACAATTCATGGTGTTGTATTGACATATTGTAGACTTTATGTCTTTGTCTCAACCAATTAAGAGTGGAGATAATGTATGTTCTTTCATTCTTAACGCTTTTAATTCATTTTTGAAATGTATATTGCTTCTCTCTCTTTTTTTTCTTTATGTGTTTAATCTTTTTGTGCAATTAAGATAGGACAAAAAGAAATACTCTCCTCATTTGTTACATCTCATGTCACCTTCACTCTTAAACCAAAATTATAATTTTTTTTAATTATCTACAAAAGGAATTATAGGCAATTTTAGTGTCAAAACTAGAGTTGTCAATAAAGCCCCAAAGTCCTAAGCCCCCTCTCAAAACTCTCCTACTAAGCTTATAATATTATGACCCCTATTGAAATAAATTTTCTAATGCTCCGGCCCATTATTTCATTATTTTTTGTGGGTTTAAGTGAGGGGCTCATAAGCCCAATGTTTTGTTAATTGGGATATTTATTTTGAAATTTAATTTTTTCGAAAAAACTTCTCAAAAAAATCTAAAATATTTTTTCTCGTAAAAATTTTTAAATAATTTTGTAAGCAAAATCAAAAAATTATTTTTATTGAAAAACTCGATTTTTTTTTTAATAAAAAAATTTTGAGGAAAAAAAATTGTAAGTCTTTCTTATCGGAAAATTTTGAAAAAAAATTATCGATATTTTTTTTTTTTTGGAAAAATAGGAACATACCACTAAGCCCACACAATTTTAGGAGTTTTTTGGTTTTGGGGATTTTTTTTTAGACCTTTTAAACTAGAAAATTTTAGCCTCTCCAAATATGGGATGTGGTCAATCATTAGTGAACTTCTAAAATTAACAGCTCTAGTCACAATTATTAGAAAAAAAATTAAAAAGTAGTCTACACACCTTCATATTATACTCCTATTATCATCGTTAAGTCGAATTACAATTTTTTTATTCTTTTAATACCATTTCAAGTAAAGTTTAGACTTTGCCCATATATAAGTAGTACCTAGTGTAGCATACTAGTCAGCTTCATTGGAAAAAGGCATAAAGATTTAAAAAAATGTTTTATGGCTAAAATTGTATGTCTTAGATATACCATTAATTGTTTCCATCCTCGCCATGGATATTGTGATCCAGCTTGTCTTTGTTGAGTTTTCCACCCTTACATTTGTGTTTTGAGAATTCCTTTTGTCATATGCAAAAGTCGCATACATATAGCAATATTGGTTTTCATGTTAATTTTATGTATTAGGGAGACAAATAGTTAATGAGACTTAAAACAAACTTTGAGGTAAACTTTTTGGTTTTTAGTAAAAGAGCTTTAGGTTTAATTATTTTACTTTTATGGCAAAATATTTCTGTGACACCTTAAACCCTAAAATAACATTTATAATAATATATATTAAATTATTTGAAAAAAACTTGCAGCGGATAAAGAAAATCTGTTAAAGAGAATAAAAATTTTAATATTTAATTTAGGATATCACGTTTCTCTAAATACACATGTAACAATTCAACTTTGTTCCTCAATTAAAATAGTACAATATCAATGAACTTGATTTAACTAGAATTTCTTGATTTAATTCCCAAGACTTACTTGTACTAAGTTTTCATATAAAAAGTTATTTGTAATAACATAAGTAAAATACACATTACAACTCTTAATTCTCGGTATCACCTATCAGAGCGGGGTTTCTCCCAAACTTGAACTTCGAGACTCATTAACCTGTAATAACTGCGATTTCGCAAACGCATGGCCAAGCCAGTCAAACACAAACAACGAAGAAGATGAGTTTTGAAATCATGTTGATAGTACAATATAAATAAGAGGAACACGCAATTAATCATCAATAAACTGTATCATTACACAAACATTCTTCAAGGAAAAACATCACATTATATAGTCAAAATCAAAGAAAATCCATACACTTCACTGTAACATCAAATCATCGCATAAATTATTATCACACATAATACATATTAATCACAACAAAACAATCAAAAGAAAATGCAATGATATGCATGAGCTTAGACTCTACTTCACAATGTGGTACCATTCTAACTCTGAAGCAATTGGTTAGGAGGCTTGATACTATGCCACCATCCCGGTGGACGGACAATTCAAATTAGCCATGTCCTCATAGATCCCCTCAACTCAACCCGAGACACATATACGTGACAGTCGAGGTAAACGTGTGTTGCGTGGTAGCTCCCGACATTTGGAGTGCTACCTCCAAGTCACCTAGGAATTCTCCACCCGAATACCTCCAAGGTCTAACAATCTTGCCTTAAGGCTCTACAACAGACTGCCACGATCAGGCTCATTTAGTTGTACTTCTCAGAAATCACTAGGCTTATCAGGCCCTACCTATATGATGACAAAATAATATCCACTTCACAAATTCACAATATTTATTTTCTCCCCTCGTTGGTATATGATACTCCATTAAAACCGTCATCTCAAACACAAATTGAAATCACCATTATTTCATCAACTATGGGGTTAATTCAATATTCTCATCACGATTTAGAACATCACTATCATCATCACATAAACTCATCACAAATCTATAGCATCACTATCATCAATCAAACATTATCACAAATTTATAAAGTCACAATTATTAATCGTACATCATCATCATTACATAAAATTATCACAACACATCCATCTTTTATTATTACATCACATAAACTCATCTAATCACACATATATAAATTTAATTCGACACCCAATATCACAATAATATCAATATCACACATTCAAATAAATTAAATCAATCAACACCCTACAAATATTTCTATTCTATATTTTAATCTCACATTAATTAATTAATTTATCCTTCAAAGGGCTACTGTCATACGTAGCGAGTCTCGGATGAATCGTTGGGAAATACGGTTTTCCCGTTCATCTCACAATTTATTACACTCATGAATTCAAACGCTCTCTCACCCATTATCTTATTTCGACGCTTTCACACACGAATATGATTCTACGAGCAAACAGCCTTTGTTCATTGACTATTTGTCCTTCAATCGATCTAACTTGACAATTTATGGGTAAACGTTAAAAATAAAATATGAGAAGATACTCTAAAAACTAAGTTCGAAATTCGGTCAAGGAAAATTACCATAAATCAGAAAACCAATCAGTGGATAATATAACAACTTTTCACACGGTCGTTTTGGCGTTGGTTTCACTCAAATCGGACTTACGGTGAAGGAGAACGGTGCAAAATAACGAATTCTACAAACGGAGAAGTAGGGTATTTTAGAGAGAAATTGGGGTTATTAAAATTCTGGAAAATTATGGTTAATGGACTAGTTAAATGAATGAAATTACATACTCAAATTTGGGCGAAAATGAAGAAAGTTTTCTGGACAGTTATCGATCATCGGTGCCAAAAGATAGGTTGTTGTTGTGTTTCCACTTTGTTAATGGACTACTTTATTTTTTTATTTTATTAACAATTAGGCTCACACAGGGTTAAAACTCATTGACCCCTTTATTTATTTTTAAATAAAACCAATAATTAATAAAACTAATGTTTTAACATTTTTTTAACATAATTTAATTACTAAATATTGCTAATATTTCCAAACTAATATTTTATAAAATAAAGTAATAGATAGTTTAAAATATATTAATAATCAAAACCTTCATATTCAAAATAATCATCCTAATGATACTTATTTTTTTAATACTCACATTAAAATACTATCATAATTAGAGAATATTCAAAATTATAAAATAAATAAGTATAAAATCAACACTTTATATTAAATACTAAATCATACTAAATATATATATAATCACAATATCATAATAAGTATATAAAAATAAAGAAAATCAAACACAATATTACCACTATCTCAAGATAATTATTTATAAAGTAAATAATTAAAATAAAATATATTTAGAATTAAATAAATATAATTAAATACACATTTAATAATAGTCAAACGCATAAAAGAATGATATACTAATTGGGTGTGCGTATATACACGTAAAATCGTATAAATTTTTTTTCTTTAAAATATATATTACACTAAATACTATTATTTTTTAAAAAATATATCAAATAATAAAATATAATATTTATTATTTATATCGCTAATGTAATCTAGTATATATAAAACTAGCACATCATAGAAATCACCAATATAACGGAAATTAATCACAAAATTTATTAACATATATTTTATAATAATTTTAATATTAAATTAATTATTTAAAATCCTATTTAATTAATAAAATAATTTATCATAAAATTTAGGGTGTTACAGTTTATGTGTCCATGCTATAACAACCGGAAAACTAAGAAAGGAATCAAAGTGCCTGAAATTCAAGTTACTTCGAATATAATTTCTAGACCAACTCATGATTTTTGTCTTCAAGATCTATTTTATCTTAGAGTTGTGCATTAAGATTTCAAATTATTAAAACCCATAATTTATTTGTACATGATAAAACGTATACATTGTCTAATAAAGTAAAACATCACAACTTATATTTTATTTATTTATCGTGGTTATGTGATGAATGGTATGATTCAATTTTATCAAAGCTCTTCAATCTTTCATTCGTGTTAGAAGATTTATGTGTTTGACGTGTTGCCACTGAGAGATATATATATATAGACCAATTAGTATGATTTAGTAACGACGTTACCAATTAGTTTAAGTTATAAAATATTGTGCACTATCAAATCAATCAAATATTTAAGACAAATTAAGATTATGTCTTACAAATCACATAACCAAATAGACCAAGATTCATCTCATATGTAAAGTAAATTTGAGAATTTTACATAGAGAAAAACTCATTGATTTTTATATTGATAAAAGATAATAAATTGTACAATGAGACATTTGGTGATAGTCTTTGTTCTCTAACCATTTTCTTAACCTCTTAACTAAGTTACTCTTATTAACTCTAGATTTATATTATTTAACATCATACCTTTCAGAAGATGGGTATACATTAAGATAAATTAGCTATTGATCACAACACAATCAATATAATGCAATGACTACCAAATACAAATATCACTATTTTTAAAAATTTGAATATTCGTCAAAAATTAAAATAAAGCTCAACGTTATTATACACAATCTCATTAAATGCTAGAAACGTCAAAGTTAGTTTAGAAAAAAAATAAAAATTATGTTTTTTATCCTTATAAAATAAATGAACTATGATCTAGTCCCTCGAGTTTTTTTCCATGTTCATAATCTTTTTATCTATACCATTATGCAACATTTGTAAATGATTTTGGGAATGTTTGGATCAAAACAGCTTCCACCAAGCTGAATAGGCTCACAATTAACTCTTGAGCATGCATAATTTAAAAAATTAAGCAATTGTTGGAAATTGGCATCATTCCTAGCAACACACAATTTGTATGCTTCTACAACTATCACATTCATCAAAATAATGGTTGTTACAAACATTAATATAAATGAAATCGACTTTGGTGAGACCATTGAAGAAATCAAAGGAAATGATGGAATTTTGTTTCTTAACTATTATGTGGTGATTTTGCTTTATCTATTTGGCTTCTATTTTGCTCTTTATTTAAATAGAGCATGGGTACATCACCACCAAATTAGACTTGATATTAAAACATAACAATAATAAAATATTAAAAAGGTAAAATATTTAATGTACTTTAATATTTTTAATCTAATAAATGTTTTTTTATTATTTAATAAAGACAATTTCTCTTTTCTTTTTTGACATAAATTATTAGGAACTTTCTTATTTATCATAAATTACTCTGTATTGAAAAAATAGTTTTCTGAATAATACCTCATAATATTGATGAATTATTAAGTTTGCAAATGGAAGGATCAGTATATATATTTGATTTTATTCCCTTTACTCTAAATAAAAATGAAAGAAAGAAAACCAAATCCTTTTTTCTCTGAATAATCTCACATTTGAGCTCATGGTACATGTTTGTTTTATATGATAAGAATCATATAATTCACATCAATGCTATTGAATCATGGTCATAACCTTTTGTCCCGTAGGAAATACAAACAACAATACACTAAATTGTTTATAATGTAATCAAAGTAATAAAAGCGAACGGCTAAAAATAATTCATGTTAGAAAAAAGAACAAATACTTATAAATTTTGGTTCTCTTATTTTTACGGACTTACGAAATTAGTCTCTTATTTTTAAATCTCATAATTTTGATTAATCTTTAAAAAATATGGACGCAAAATTGACAATGTATATAAATGTTATAAATAATGTGACATATGATATGATGTCGTAGGATCATTTAGAAATATTAATTAATTATGAGTCATTAATTGAATTAAAAAAATTATTATTTTTGAAGTTGAAAATGAGGTATTTAACAAAAATTTGCACCAACATAAGTGTTTAATATCATTTCACATAATTAGAAAGTTGGGGACAAAATTGATCAACATTTATAATTTCAAAGACTAAAATGTATATTTTCTACTAATGTCTCACTTTCTAAATAGCTAGTTCAAATTTGGTTTAATTATTCTCTAGGTTTTCAAACTATATGAGAATTTTTAAATAAATTTTTTAAACTAAAAAATTGTAATATAATATTTGAACTACAATTTATTTTTTTAAAATAGATCATTCTATTACATTGTTATTAGTCAATCGTTAGTCAAATTTAAGAAGACCTAATTAAAAAAACATAAACTTAATTACAATTTTTATAGTTTAAGAACCTATTTAAAAATGGATAGAACCCAAATCCGAACGAGTAGAATAATCTTTAATCAGAATTTACATCCGTTTTAATTTATGTCTTGATTGAACCAAATTATCATAGTATTTTTTTCTAGGAACCGGAGCGTGAAGGGCAAAATAAATAAAGACAATACTCATATGAATTAGAAAATATAAATTATTTTAGCAAATTATTATAAGATATTAATAACTCATGACTAGTTATTATTTAATAATTCTTATAACAATTATAAACATTACATAGCCAAAATATATACATTTGACTCATATTTTTTCTGGATTGTAATCAATCGATCTTTCATTCATGTTAGAAGATTTATTCCTTCGAGAAAATGGGTATTGACATCGTCCAAAGCCTATATATATCCACATGAAAAAATAGATGAGATCAATTATTTATCCACAATATAATTAATCAACATTGCAACGTCGACTATATACATATAAACATGTTTATAAGTATATGTTTATATGTACATAAATATTTTGTGTGTGGAAAATAAACATAAACATATCAATATTAAAAAGGTTTATTTTCATCTCAAAATTAAAATACAAATTTAAAACTTAAAACATGTATCGTTAATCATCTAAATTGGGTAAAACAATGTTAAATATGTTTATTATATCTATAAAATGAGTGAATTTTGATTTGATCCCTAAAAACAATTGGTTTACATCCTCTTTTTGTCCTATAATATGATAATTATGTAGTATTCCTAAATGTTTTCTTGAACTCAAAATAAATTATATTTATTTGTTCTAAAATGAATGTTTAATTACCTATATAAGTAATTTTATTGGAACCAAAATCAAAGTTATAATTTTAGATGTATGAAACTCAAATAAATAATTTGGTCAGAACCTAAATCAAAATTATCTCATGTCAGAGTTAAAATAATTATTTAAAAAAGTGAATTAATATCAACAAAAATAACTTTTATAGAACTAAACCGTAATTTTATTTTATATAAATTTAATTTATAAACACTCTCAATATAAAATATTTTTATAGTGTCAATCAATCACAATATCATTAAACATTAGAAATATTTGATTTTTACTATTACTCTAAATTCGTATTCATAAATGACTGCAATTAAACTCTTTATATATTTGAAAATAAAAAGAAAATTTAAATTAGTTAAATGAGGTAGTTTATTCATACTTGGATCAGTCACGGCAATGCTTGCAAGGCCACCAAAATTACAAGAACCTGGGGCTTGATTCTTGGACTGATAATAACTATCAAAAGCATAAGAAGCATGATTTTGAAGGGTATTTGGGTAATAACAACTTCCGCCAGGTTGAATAGGACCGCAATCAGCTCCATTTCCACATGCATAATTTAAAGCATTTTGTAGTGGTGGGCCACTAGCACTACTCCTAACTACACACCATGTTTTTGCTCTTACAACCATAACATTCATCAAAGTCATGGTTGTTAAAATGGTTAACATTAACATGACTGAATCTAGCTTTTGTGAAGCCATTGAAGGAATCAAAGGGAGAGATGGAGTATTATTTATTTGTTTTTTATTTAATTGTTAATTCTGAGGAGATTTTGTATTGTCTACTTCACTTGTTTTGCTCTCTTTCTCATTTGTGTGTATAAATAGAACATAGGTTGATAAGCATTTGGACTTGAAATTCAATTATAAAAGTCAAAATATATATTTTAAAATGAAATATTTAATATACTTACTGTTTTTAGAAAATAAATACGATTTCATTTAAAAACATATTTCTAAATCTTTAAAAGTCAAAGATGGATTGATGGGAGTCAAATTATTTTATAAATAACAAGGTGATAGTAATCTCATAATAAAATATTGGCAACACTAAATCAAAGATCTTTTAACTGTTTTTTCATAAAAAGACAAATATATATGTTCAAAAAAGATTAGTTGTGTCAATTAGGATGGCATTTGTACTTTATAACTTAATTTAAGGTTTCAAATAACTCTTATATTTTTTTTTTTTATCAAATTAGTTCTTTATCTTTAAAAATATTTTTACGGTTGAACCAACTAGAAATTATTTACGTCTGGCCGTGTCATTAGTTATCACTCATAAGAATAATCATTATATTTAGACTAAATTACATATTTAGTCCTTTACTTTATTGATTTGTAACCGATTGATCATTTACCTTTTTTCTTTCAAGTAGACCATTTATGTTTTGAAAAGCTTACAACTTAACCCTTACGTTGTTCTTCTCTGTTACAAACACCGATGATGTGTTAAAAAAAATGTTTGATTTGGCATTAACATTCATTTTTGGAACCAAACTTGGATACCTAAGAACAAAATTGTCATTGTTGTAGATGTCCTCAACAATCAAGTTAAAACACCAATTATTGTAATTGGTAAGTCGGTGTTCACAACACATGATGGGAGAAAAATCTATGTTCTAAGAACTAACATTGAGCAAATAAGACACAATGACTTTTGGAGGAAAACTAAAAGGTCAGATCATTGGTCAACGTATAGTTGGTAATGATATTTCCCCTTCTATAAAAGATGTCTTGTTTGTTAAAGGTCTTAAGCATATAATTTAATAAGTATTAATCAGTTAAGTGACAATAATTATGATATTATATTTAATCAAAAAACATGTAAGGTGATTAGTCATAATGATGGATCTGTACTCTTTACAAGTCAGAAACAAAACAATATTTATAAGATAAATTTGTTTAGTCTAGAGATACAAGTGGTTAAGTGTCTTATATTATTAAATGAATAGAAACTAATTTTGCACAAAAGATTATATCATGCAAACCTTAGATTAATTTCAAAACTAAATACACTTCAACCAATTAGAGATCTACCTAAGCTTAATTACAAAACTGAAATTATGTGTGAAACTTGTCAAAAGGGAAAACAAACAAATAACTCCTTTACCCCTAAGAACTTTGTCTCTACCTTAAAGCCCCTTGAACTCTTACATATAGATCTCTTTGGGCCAATGAAAATAGCCTCTCTAAGTGGAAAGAAATATGGCTTTGTTATAGTAGATGATTGTATTAGGTGGACATGGGTAAAAATTTTACGAAGTAAGAAAGAATCCCACAAAGTGTTTATCATATTTTGCAAACAAATAATGAATGAAAAGAGTCTTAAGATTGCAACAAGTAGAAGTGATCATGAAGGAGAATTGAAAACAAGTTCTTTTGAAGTTTTTATGGTGAGAATGGAATCTCTCATAACTTTTCTTCTCCTAGAACACTCCAACAAAATGGAGTTGTAGAAATAAACAATATATCACTCCAAGAAATGGCTAGAACCATGTTAAATGATATGAATGTGGCAAAACACTTTTGGGATGAAGCAATTAACACTGCATGTTATATTCAAAATAGAGTCTTAATAAGGTATATATTGAATAAAACACCATATGAATTGTTGAAAACTAAAAAGCATGACATCTCTCACTTTAAACAATTTGGTTGTACTTGTAATATGTTGAACACTAAAGATAACCTTGGTAAATTTGATTCTTGATCTCAAAAGTTTACCTTCATTGGATACTCTGAAAATAGCTTGACCTTGAAAAGTCAAAGTAAAAAGATGATAGTGTAAGTTTATCGGAACCAGAGGAAGTAGATGAAGACAAACCATAAGAAACTGAAAAATCAGATGATACAAGAAAATTAGAAGAATATGAAAAATCCTTAGAGGGTGAAACTAATCAAGTCAAAAACAATCAAGATAAGTCAGAATGAAGATCTGGATGGAGGTACAGGTCATCTCATCCTAAAACTTTATTCATTAGAAGTGCAAGTGATCCTTAGAGGACCAAATCATCACTAAAATATACCACTTTATTTGACTTACTTTCATCAATTGAGTCTACCTTTATTGGTGAAGCATTGGTAGATGATGAATGAATTTATGCAACGAAAGAAGAGTTAAATGAATTTAAGAGGAATAATGTTTGGGATCTAGTACCTAGACCAAAGAAGAACATTATTGGAACCATGTGGATTTTCAAAAACAAGCTAAATGAAAAAGTTGAAGTGGTTAGAAACAAAGCAAGACTTATTGCACAAGGCTATAGTCAGCAAGAAGTCATTGATTACATTGAGACATTTGCTCCAGTGGCCAAGTTAGAAGCTATTTGTATCCTACTTCTTTTACTGCAAATAATAACATTACATTATTTCATATGGATGTTAAAAGTGATTTTGTAAATGGTTATATAAATGAAGAAGTATATGTTAAACAACCCCCATATTTTGAAAGTTCTGAATTTTCAAATCATGTTTTTAAACTTAGGAAATCTCTGTATGGTCTAAAACAAGCGCCTAAGTCATGGCTAGAAGCACATGGATCAAAGAAAGAATGACCAGAGGTAGCATGACCAGAGGAAAACTCTGACTAGAGGCAACATGATTAGAGGAAGATTGGATCAAAAGCATAAGTAAGAGAATGACACCAGAGGCGGAAATAAGATAATAGCACCCTAGGCAAAAGTAAGAGAACGACATCAGAGGCAAAAAATAGAAAAGAATTACCATAGGTAAATATATTAGGTTTTTGAAGCAACAATCAGAGGCAAAAAGTTCAAAGTTACAGAAAGATACTCAGAGACAAAACTACATAGGCAGGGGTAAAAAAGCGTTCAGGGCACGCGCATTTGCCTTCAATGACAAGATTCTCACTTAAACTACAATTTGTTACTCAAAAATCATGCAATGATCAAACAAACAACAAGCATGACATTTTAAAATCATTAGGGTGCAGTTTCAAAACACCTATATGCTAAAAAGTCCATTTTCCTCACACTCTAAGTTCTTCTAACCTGTAATATCCCCAAAACAGTTTATGCCAAAAAGTCAAGAATTTCAGTGAATAACATCCCATAACCCTCGTGTTAAAAGAAGTCAATGTAACATAACTCACAATTTTATGAGATGGTTCATCTTTTTTTTTTTTTGTTAACTAGAATGGTTGTCTACTTCTTAGTATTCTTCCTCTTCAGCTTTCCTTTTCCCCTGGTTGTTGTTTTCTTCACCCCGAACATGATTTGATCGTTTTTTGTGGGTTGAGAAGTGAAACCTTGCATGCAAGAAGTTAGAACATATGTGATTGGGGTTAATTGAGCTAGTGTTTTTGGAAATTTTGGAAGAGAATAAAAATTGGAGAATTTGGGAAGATGGTGAATAGTGCACGAGTTGTATTCTTCAGAGCTAGTTGTGGGAAGAATAGAATGAGAGAAAAATGTGTGTTTTCCAACAATTTCCCAAAAAGCATAATAGTGAGGGAAATGGAAGAAATTCCTCATTTTGACCCTTGAACGTTACTTATTTTACTTCTTTGGTCCCCTCCTATTTTCATTAAAATTTCTTGTTTCTAAGTTAATCGTGTTAATATTTAAAAATATTTACTTTACTATGTTATTAATTAAATGGGTCATTACAAATAGAGGATTGGAAGAGATAATGAATAATAACTGAGTGGTTGTTTGTTGTAGTGTTTTGAGATAAGATTGTAGCACGATAAACGAAGGAAATGAATTTGAGAATAAGTTAACACCCGTGAGTTTCTAAGAAGGAGAAAGAGAATTGTGGCATGTCCTTCTTTTGATATTACCACTTTCTCATTTATACTTTAAACTTAAGTCAACTATTATTAAAATAGAGTATTATAAATAAATAATTTTATTAATTTAAGTTTAGAAAATGTTTTCTAAAATAATAAGGGGGTTGTTATTGAAATTATGTGGAATGCAAGTGACATTGTTGTTGGGGAAGTACTGAGACAAAGAAAAGATAAGTTGTTGCATATAATTTACTATGTTAGTCATGTTTTGAATCATGCACAACCTAATTATGCCACAAGTGAAAAATAATTATTGGATGTAGTTTATTCTTTTGATAGATTTCAATATTATTTATTAGGATCAAAAAGTTCTTGTTTATATTGATCATGTTGCTATGAAGTATTTGTTTGATAAACATAAATATAGGCCAATACTACTCATGTGGATTTTACTACTACAAGAGTTTGACATCGAGATCAAAGATAAGAAATATTCGGAGAATACTGTAGCTGACCACCTACCTCGGTTGGAGAAAGTGGAAAAGATGATGACATTAGACCGATCCAAGACCATTTTGTTAATGAACACATCTTCGCAATTACAAAATCCATAAAATTAATTATCGTCTTCAATATATTTGATGTTGATAAACTCATATTTTTTTTTTTTTTGATGATAAATTTGATGTTGTTGGAGATGGAAGTATGAGTTTATTTAAATATTTGAGTTATGCATTTGTTGAATATATGAATTTTCTTGAAATTGGTACTAAATTTTATGGGTTTTGTTTGAAGATTTTGATGAATTTTCTAAGTTTTTGTAAAGAAATGATAACATTGTTGATATTTTAAGATATAAAAAATCAAATTGTTACTTAAAATTAAATAAAAGACTAAATCGAAAAAAAAAATAAAGGACTGAAGTGTTATCTGAAATTAAGTTAATAAACCGCATGAGCAACTATGTCTTATTTATATTATAATTATAAAATTTCAAATTTTTGGTGTGTTAATTTCAATATCGAATTTTCTATACTTGAAATTTTGTAATAGTGTGAGGTAAAAAAATGAATCCAAAATTTTTCAATGAAAATAATAAAGATCAGATTGGATTTTTAAAAAATTGTGGGATAGGAGTCAAAGTGTATGGGTATGAAATCCAATTTTCATATACACAAGTGCATTTATTTATGGACCTAAGATTATTACTATTAATAAATCTAATTTCTAAACATGTTTGAGGTACAATTTCTTTTAAATAAAATTGGATTTTGTATCCCTACAATTAATTAGACTTATACCCCTCAAAATGTAAAAAAAAAAAAAACTCAATTTTGTCCCTTTTAGTTTTATTTAATCAAAAATTTACTCGAAAAACTTACTCCTAACCAAAATTTTCGGTAATTAAATTATTTTCTCCAAAAATTTAGTTCAAAAATTAACACTACCGTAAATTTCAAGTCACAAAATTTCCGAATATAGATTGTCTATTGGAAATTTCGTCAATAAAACTTCTGATACGATATTTCTTCTACCAGAGATTTTATGCCTTGAAATTTCCGGTAGTTAATTTTATTCTACCTGAAATTTCAAAATTTGCATGTAATTTTTTAGCTTAATTGTTTTGGTCCATCTATTACTACCAATCCACAGAATTGGTTCCTCTATTATTACCAATTCACGGAATTGGTCCCCTATTATTACCAGTTCACGGAATCGATCCCCCTATTTTAAAAGTCGACAGTTTTGGTCGCTCCTTCATATTTTTGAACTAAAAAATGACAATTTAACAAATTTTAAATGATGTAACATACAATTCTATTTTATAAAATCATCTAGATGCATTAATTATTTATATTTCATTAATTAAATTAAATGTTTAATTGCAGTTTTGGTCCCTATATTTATACTAATTCGTAGAATTGATTCTCCTATTTTAAAAGTCGACAGTTTTGGTTCCTCTTTCATGTTTTTAAACTAAAAAAAGTGACGATTTAATATATTTTAAATGACTTGACATACAATTCTATGATATAGAACCATCTAGATGCATTAATTATTCATATGTCATTAATTAAATTAAAAAAAATCCCGAAGTTGAAATTTAAGTTTTCACAGCGTTTTATTTCAATTTTATAGGTGTTAATCACTCTATATCATTGTATCATATATCACATTATTTAAAATATCTCACGTCATTATTTTTTAGTTAAAAAATCAGAGGGGTAGACCAAAATTGTCGACTTTTAAAATAGGTGTGAATCAATAATAATAGAGGGACTAAAACTGCAATTAAGTTTAAATTAAAATATGGAAAATTTCTAACGTTGAAAGCTAAGTTTTTACGATATTTTATTCCAATTTCATGGATGTTAATTATTCTACGTCACGATATCATATGTCACGTTATTTAAATCATCTCATGTCATTATTTTTTAATTAAAAAATTAGAGTGGTGGACTAAAATTGTCTACTTTTAAATTAGAGAGGATAAAACTACAATTAAACCTAATTTTTTAATTTTTTTGAAAAAGGGAAGAAAATAACACCATTATGTATAGATTTGAATGAAACATTCACAATTGATCAAATTTTTTAGTCACGAGAAGCCGTCATATCATGGACAAGAGATGTTGACCGACATAATCGAGTAATTGTTATCATTACTCGATTTCACAAGGGATGTATTATTAGTTTAATGTGTCAACTTCACAACCAATGAGTTACTCTTTCTTCTTTTTTCGACGGTGGCACTCCTATTAGATTGTATATAAGGTCGAACTCAAAAATGTTCTACAATAATTTTCGCTCCTCTATTCCTCACTAAAAAACCAAAACTAAATTAAAAAATGTAAAAAATAAAAAAAAAATTAAAACAAAATTATCAAAATTTTCGATAATTATTTTTCAATACAAAAAATTTCATTTGTGAAATTTTTGGGAGTTAATCTCATCCAATATTTTGAAAAAAAAAATGTTTTACCGAAAATCTCAAAAATGAAATTTCTAATAAGAGAACTTTAGAGACAAAAGTTAATTTTTCCGAATTTGTTTTAGTTTTTTACTGTATACTTAAATGTAGTTTAGTAAATTAAAAGATAAAAAAAAATTAAATAAGGGGTAAAAGTTCAATTGTGAAAGTATAAAATCCAATATTCTCTTTTTGACGAGGGTATTTGGCATCCCTAAGGCCCAATAGCCCATCTTGTGCTAAATTAAGAAAGTTTTTTACTTGTCACTTCACATACTAATAAAATTATTTACTCCTTTTACTATATATAAAAATAAGAAATTACATAATATGAAATTTTCCAAAAAAGAAATTTCAGAAATTTAGATAATTTTAAAATAGAATAGAAAATTTTTGAAATAAAAAATTTCAAAAAAATATTATTATTATGAAACAAAATTTACATTTAAAAAATTTAGATAAAATTCTAAATTTTCGAATCATTCAAACTTTCGTCATTTTTAAAAGTTTTAAAATGTAAAATTATGTTTTGAAAATTTAGATTTCAAAACTTTTGAAAAAATCATATTTTGAATTTTTGAAAGTTTTGAAATTTTTGTTAAAGGTAGCTTCAAAAATTTTAAATTAATTCAAACTTACAATTTTTTTTGATTAATTTGAAACATTAAAAATGTAATGTCCAATTTTTAAAAAAATATTTGAAGTTTTGAACAATACGAAATTTCCGAAATAGAAAAATTAATTAATATTTTCAAAATATAAAATTTTAGAATAAAAAATTATCAAAAAAAAAAATTACAAAATAAAAATAGGAGATATGAAATATGAAATTTTTTAAATAGGAAAATCCAAAAAAAATATATAATTATTTTGAAACAAAATTTTCATTTCGAAATATAAATTTACGTAAGATATGCACCTGAGCACAATTGGTCTGCTCATGAGGAAGCTTTAAGACAAATCCTATTTTTGCCAAGATATGTAAGGCTTTTGTGAGAGAGTCTGCTTTAGTTGGAGACAACCAAGCTAAACATGGAATCCTTTTGGGAGATGTCTTTGAAGCTGGATTCCTTATTGGATTAGAAACAAACAGGTTAGATTAACCCTCGCATTGCAAGCTATTAGTCTTGTTTTCAATCTTTTAAATTGGCCATGTATGTGAGGAAATTTTGCAGGCCAAACTATGATGAAGGGTTGGATAAACTTGGTTTATGATTGGATTGACGATGAGTTTGACAGAATCACAGTAACATTGTGATTTTGGCAAAAAACTGTACTTTGTAGCTTTGCATTGCAAGCTATTAGTCTTGTTTTCAATCTTTTAAATTGGTCATGTATGTGAGAAAATTTTGCAAGCCAAACTATGATGAAGGGTTGGATAAACTTGGTTTATGATTGGATTGACGATGAGTTTGACAGAATCACAGTGACATTGTGATTTTGGCAAAAAACTGTACTTTGTGGCTTCAACATAACCACGGTATCACCGTAATTTTGTCAAACTCACTTTGTAGCTCTAACATAACTACGGTATACACTATTTGAATTGATTTCGCTGTTTCCAAACGTGATTAGTTGTTGTCATGTTAGTTAAAAAGACCATTCTTCATTGTTCCACATGGCACTTTAATTGTAGGAAATCTTTGATTATATTGTTTTGCATGATCTTTTAGTTCAACGAATGTTGGATGATGAAAGTTCTATAAAGTATAAACCATGTTATCTTATTCTGAAACATAAGATCTCCTTAGTTAGGTGTTTAAATGCATAAACAAATAAAAAATGAGGAAACTATAAATATTATGTAGATTCTCAAGCTCATAATGCATGATTTTGTTTGTGTTTACTTGAGTTTGCATAAATGAAATTCGTCAACCAGTGAACTATGGTTGAATTATTTTCTTGTGAAGTTGGATCAAGTAGGTTTATTAACTATCTTCATTATTACTGCAACAATCTGTAACATTATATCAAGATGGGTGATCAACATGAGACAGTAGATTTGTTTTTTTCTCCTCCTCCAATTATCCCGAACATGACTACTATGTTATCACCTAGAACTAGAGGTCGTAAAAACCAATCTTTTGTTTGGAATGATTTCACAATAGATCATAACTTGGATGGGACATTTATTTGCAACCATTGTAGCAAGAAGCTCAAGTGTGATAATGGGACGAGTTTGATGATCCAACATTCAAAGGGATGTAAGAAAAACCCCAATAGCGAATTTAACAAGAGGAAGATAACATTTGATGCAATGAACGTTGAAAGTCATACCATTTCTTCCCCTTCAGTGTGTAGGTTTGATCAAGAAAAATTACAGTATTTACTCGTGAAGATGTTTATATGCATGAAATTGCCTTTTCGACAAATGGAGCATCCAGATTTACAAGAATTTGTAAGTGGCTTAAACCCAAAATTCAATCTTATATCACGCATTACACTTACATGCAATAGTTTGTTGTTATGGGATGTAGAAAAGTTAAAATTAAAAAATTATATGTCCCAATACTGCCAAGGTTTGATTGCCGATACGTCTATCCAAAATCTATCTTATATGTGTGTCACTGCTCACTTTGTTGACAATAATTGGAACTACAAAATAAGGTTCTAACATTTTGCCTAGTCCCAAGCCATACGGCAAATGTTATCACAAAATGTGTGCTTGATTGATTGGGGGCTAAATTGTGTTTTGACTGTGACACTTGACAATGTCTCATCAAATGATCTTGGAATCAAACAATTGAAGAAAAGACTAATGTCTTGTAACACCTTAGTTTTTAGTGGAGAGTACATGCATATGCGTTGTTGTGCGCACATCTTAAATATCATTGTTAGTGAGGGGTTGAGTGATTTGGACATGTCAATTTTAAGAACTCATGTTGTTGTGAAATATGTTACGTCTTCTCCTCTTAGGTTTGCGAAATTTAAAGCTAGAACGGTCAAACTCTAAATACAAAGGTCTTGTTTGCCTTGATGTGGAAACTAGGTGGAACTCAATATATTCAATGTTAGACTTGACTTTGAAGCATCAAAAGGTATTTGAAGTGCTTGATATTCATGATCATACGTATTCTGAGGGACTACTTAAGGGGAAGGGAAAAGGTGTGCCTACCAGTGTAGATTGGGTGAAAGCACAATCAATTATACAATTTTTTAAAATGTTTTACGATGTCACCTTATGAATATTTGGTTCCTCCTATGTTGCCTCTAATATGTATATGTTAGAGGTTTTTGGAATAGGTGAAAAGATACTTAAAATGTGCAATTCCAATGATATATGCTTAAAAGTAATGGCTGATAAGATGAAAATAAATTATGAGAAACATTGGGGAAAATATGAAAATTTGAACAAGTAGTTGTTGATTTCTTCTGTCTTAGAATCCAAGAACAAATTAAAGTTTTTCAATTAGTTGATCACTCTGAACTTTAAATCATTGGATGCAACCAAATTAAAAAGATTATTGAAAACCCGTTTGGATGAACTAATTGTGGAGTATAGTGGTGTTGGAGAAGGGTTATAATAGATTTTTATAGTTATAATAGATTCTTATTGAGCATCGGTTCGTCCTCTACTAAAAAGTCTGATTTGGAAAAGTACTTGGAAGAATTTTGAGAAAGTCGGTCATCTACCAACTTTGGTGTTTTAAACTGGTAGAGTGGTCATCTATCAACTTTGGTGTTTTAAACTGATGGAGATAAACTCAAGTCATTTTCCAATTTTTACAAAGATAGTCAAAGACTTGCTTGCCATACCTATGTACTGAGTCTACTATTAGTACCGGAGAACGAGTAATTGGTGAATATTGTAGTTGTCTCACATTGTTAAATTATAATTTAATAAGTAACGATTTTATTTAACTTTTTGCATAAATAACTTGATAAATTCGGTTCATGTTGCTCTTGGTGAAGATTGAGAAGTATTTGACTTTATTTTATACTTTTTAGCTTTTCTAAGGTTAGACTATATATGACTATTTGATTTGAAACCTTCGTCAATTTTTTATAAATAGCTAATTATTAAACTATGAATAAATATATATTTTTTTAAATAAATATTAAAAAAAAACAATTTTAACCGATTTTAAAAGAAAAACGATTTTAAAATTGAATTTTTCGAAACCAGTTGCATAATTAAAAACCAATTATTTAACCATAATCAGTTTTACAATCGGTTTTATAACCGATTTTAAACCAAATAATAGATCTGGTTATAAATTTAAATCTATATATTGGGTTTTAAAATGGATATAGTTTGAATTTGAAAACTCAAATTATAAATCTAAATCCAAGTAGAAAACTCAAATTATACATATTGAATTTGAAGAGATAACCAATTGTGTTGCCCAAATAAAACGGTTAAAAATATAGTCATACAAATGTTCAGAATGATACTGTACCCTAGATGGCTAAACAAAAAGAAAATATTAGATTAAACATTTACATGATCGACCAAAAGCAGCATTAAAAAGCTTTGTTGGTGCAATAATGTTTAGAACTACTATTCACATCTCAAAATTGATATGATTTCTTTCCCTTTCGAGCTTCCCATAATCGCAAAAAGATAAACCTGAAATTTATAGAGTAAGTCAATAAACCTCTTCTACTAAGATACAACACTTCCTCTCCACCACTAGTCAAATGCGGCACAAATTTCTCAGCTGTTTCGAACAATGAAACCAGGTTACGTTAAATTCTATACAATGCTGTCAATTTGTATGGGTAAATATCACACATAGTAGCAACTAAAACTGTTGATACAAACCTCTGACACAATAATTGCATGCACAACAATATGTTCTCTACCAGTCACTGTTGTCTTGGGTTTTTTGGGGCAGACTTACATGCTATAAAGCTCTACATGGAAATATAATTATATAGAATGACAAGTAGGCCATAATAGAGTTTTTAGCAAGATAAAAAATATTGGTACCGAGCTTTTAGGATGCAGGATTTCAGTATAAGTTGCGCAACACGACATGAAATCTTATTCTCCTCAAAAATTACTATAAGTTAGTATTAGAAAAGGTATTTGTGCAACAGCCATAAAACTTCACATATATGCGTGCCATGTGCATCATCAAAAATCGAACGTATAGTCTAACCTTAAGACGGGCCCTTGAAACAAGCATGCAGAGATGAAGGAGAAGTGGTTTGAGTGGGTCCTAACATGGACTTGGATTACCAATTGGCCCTCACTCCTCAGCCCTCGCTAACTGCACTAGTTGGATTGTGCTTCAACAAAATTGCATTGCTTCGATAGAACCTGCTATCAAAATTGTCATTATCTGATGTATGATAAATTTTTGTAGATAGGAATATACTGTAAATATGTAATGCAGTTTATCCCATAGGCCGACTTGAGAGTCAACTATTCAACTACTAACTATAAACAAACCAGGGAGGAGAAAGGCCATGAAACAGCAAAACACTTTCAACACAGTCAGTCATCCAAGATCACAAAATCAGAAGATGTCAACAAAGAAAGTCTCATAGCATCGTCCTATAATTTTACTTTCAATCATACTTCACAAGCATTGCACCGTGATGGTATATTGTGGCAGAATTTGAGCAGAACACCATCAAAGGTTCATGACATGACTGCTTGGTTATGGCAGCTACTATGTCCACGGTAGTATGCCATCATGTACACGGTAATCTCCAAGATGTTAAAAACAAAAAAACTAAACCCAAGTCCTGATCTGCCTCACACCCAGCTCTCTCAGTTTTCACAAGTCTCAGTTCGTAACCACCACTATGCTTTCACATTAACCCACTATCTATCACCTATCTCACCCAACACAAAAGTGAAAAAGTCCCGGACAGTTAATTCTCTTCATTCTGGAAGATACCATAAAGACATAAACCACAAGACTTCCTCTGTCAAGAATACCCAAACTATGAATCACCTTGGAAACCTCATTTTTGTGTGCACTACCCATATCTTTCTTTCATGACACTCTGTCTTCCGCTATTTTGCAACTCGCCACACTTTAAGCCTTTAACCCACCACCCATGCCTTCAATACAGACCCCATCACCCAGAATGTCCGGCCTATGTAACATGTTCCCTATTTTCTTTTCCTGCTATATTTACGGTTTTTGTAAATGTCCAGTGATTTTTCGTCATTTCTATAGAATATACTAGATCAAGTTTTGCGAAACTTTCATTAAGTTTTATGTGCCCAAAAATGTTTCAATTAGGTTTATTTTTCCTAACATCAGTTGTTAGATTTTTCTTATTCCCTTGCTATATATTTTGAAGTTTTTTATTATGGCGGTCATGAGTCCACCATCATATTCCATAATGCCATTGAAGGTTTTTGGCTTGCGCCATCATGCATTACTAAGCAAAGCAACACCGATAGCTCAGATTAAGGGTTTACAGCTGTACAAGATGAAAATTAAAAGAAAATACCATAAAATGTGATTCTTTGCCAAAACTAACTAGACTATTAATTATTGATATTTGAAAGTAGAGCATTACACATTAATTATATATATATATATATATATATATATATATAAAGTCGAATACTGAGCCTTTTTTTTCTTTTCAGTTTAAAACGTGAGTTTCACAACTAAAGATTGCCGTCTACCATTGTCTTCCCTTAAAACAGAAAGAAATAGGCAAAAATGAAACAGTAAATGTTAACTAAAATATCAACCCAATAAATCTACAGTCAATAGAAATACAATTTCAAAAGACTGATGCAAGAAAATTGTACCTTCCTAGAATATATACACGTGGAAGTTTAAATAACCCGTGTGTCACCGCAGCATATTTCGCCACTTGTCCTTCAGATCAACCTTAAATATTAAAAATAGAAGTGTTATTAAAGGCACAAGTCCAGAAAGAAACAACACAGTTTTTGGTGCATAGATTGCATACTCCACTTCTATATTCAAATATGTTACTGTAAAAGTCTCTGATTGTCCTCCAGTTTCCTTCTCCAAACCTGCATAAGAAACATAGCGAATGACAACATGGAATCATAACATATGAAACTAGCACAAAATTAACTTTTCACTTCAAGTCTCTTTTGTCGATTGCGGCGGGATAGCACGCGATAGCGAAATCGCGGTGCGCCGGACGTCGCATCTGGCCATGCAACGCCGTCAACAGTTGCGGCGAACTCGCGCCCAACAAGTATCCGTGACCCGCGACTGTGTTTTTACAGGTTTTTTTTTTTAATTTCATTAAGAGTATTTGAGTCTTTTCGCACCTAAATCCCTATTATTTTTTATTTCTTGACCTTTCTTCTTCTTCTCCTCTAGTGAACAGTGAATGACCACGACCTTCTCGTTCTTCTTTCTCTGTTTTTGTTCTTCCCATTGTTTCTTATTCAGTTCTTCTTCTTGTTTTTTCTTCTTCCTCTGTCTTTCACTGTTTTCCACTGTTTTTTCTTCTTCCTCTGTTTTTCTGTTTTGTTACTTCTTCTCGTTACTTCTTCATGTGTTTCTGTTTCTCTGTTTTGTTTTCCCCTCTGTTTTGTTACTAATGGAGATGAGGAGGTGGAAGAAGAAGAGTTTGGATCAAGTGATGAACAAGATAATGTTGATGTGGTTGAAATTACAAGTGAAGATGAGGAAGATAATTTTGCATGATTTTGATTGTTTTTTAGTTTGAGTAGAACTTGATTACTAACTTAATTTTGATTACTATTAGATCTTGATTTTGATGTTAGATTTTGGTTATGAAATATGAAGTATGATTACTCCTTTATTTTTGTGTATTTTATTTTTGCTATTTTTTAGTATTTTGGTCTACTGTTTGTATTTTATGTTTAGCTTATATATTGTTTTTTGGTCTTCGCAATAGGTCATCCCGCTATCGCATTTTCGGGGTTGGGCACTCCGCGCCGCCATCCGTGACTGACAACATAGCTTCAAGTATGATTTGCATCCATGACAGTTCACTAGGAAATTTATGGTTTGACTAGTTTCGAAAAAAGGTAAGAAAAGAAAAACATACATTTTTACACCAGCCCTTAGTGTCTCTTCTTCCAACGAAGTCCATCTCCTTTTCTTCCTTCTTGGTTGACTTTCATGCGGTAAGTTCTCTATTGAATCATTCCACTGCAAAAAGAAGGAAATAACTAATGTGCCAATAGATAGTACATTACATACAAATGGAAACGTAGTAAACACCACAATAATGAACAACCAAAAGAAACCACCAAAACAAGAGACTCTTAACCATCTAATTAATAAAAAAGAACAACACTTAGAGGGTGAACATCTGCGGAATCCACAGGCCACTGCATCTGGTGGTGGCATGGTTTTCAATTGTGGTTCAGCACATTGCAGTTATGGCAGCTTCCATAACCGCTCACAACTGCAATCAGTCACTAATGCATTGATGGCATTTTCTCGTAATGGTTCAAAATTTTAGTAACTGCAGAAGCATTTAAAACTATCGGTGGTGGTACTTTTTTTTAAAGAAGATCTTCCTCCAAAAGACAGCAAGCATTTTGTGATGAAAAAATATGTCTTACAAGATGTCATTCTTTAGTCCCTTACTGAGAACAGAGGAATATAATTAAGAATCTACCCCTATATTAGCACAGATAATTACATAGATTATTACCTCGGAAGCACGAGCAGAACTTGCCTGTTCCATTAAGTTGGGGCGATGGCTATTACTACAATGAGCAACAGACTTCTTTTCAAGTTTGGCATCTTTAGGCTGATAAAGTACAACAATCTTACATGCATTTGAATCTGGTACATCTACACGTTGACTCTGGTTTTCAATGGGTGGCCCAAGATTTATATCTTTTGTTGCCAATTTGGATCTTACAAGTTCAGATGTATGCAACGCATCAGGAAGAGGATCCTTGACCAATGCTTTTAACTCCATAGAACTTGATTTAAGGGATTCCCGAACTTTCTTAACTTCAGCACTAGGTAAGCTATCATATTTACACAACAAATTTGTTGGCCTCACTTCCTCAGCACCAGAGATTTTAACTCCCCTGTGGCATGTTCGAAGTGAAGAGTACTTGCGCTTAGGCTGAAGATTTCCTTTCCGAATTTCTATTAAGAAGACAAATGTGGTAAAGAGAATGTAAATAATAATAAAAAAGGTGCAGGCATAGAAATTTTTGAGCAGTGTCATAACTTGTATCATCTAAACTTATTTTGAATAAATAATGAACAATTATTTCTAACAAACATAGAAACATTGGTCTAAATTTGACATTGATTTTATGTGGCAACAGTCCAGAAATGGGTAGGGGATAAGAAGAGAAACTACATAGTTTTAATCAGTAGTAACAACACCAAAAAAGGTAACAAACAAAGTAAGGAGACCATTTGTGTGCTCATTCACAATTACTACTTTATCAACCAAAACAATCAAATTGCAATTCTTTTGGGTAAACCAAGGTAGTCCTCACACAACTACGAAGATTAATCCCTTGAAGTAACTAGGTAAGAGTCATTTAAGTGGTTGACCTATCTCGACTTATGTTTTTCCATACGCACAAGCCAGCGTTCGGACCCCTGATCAAATGGTTAAAGGGCCCAAGCATCTACCACTTATGTCACACCATGTTGGTAACTAGGTAAGAGTCATTTCTGTGGTTGGCCTATCTCAACATATGTTTTTCCATAGCACAGGCCAGCGATCGGACCCCCGACCAAATAGTTAAAGGACCCAAGCATCTACCACTTGTGTCACACCGCATTGGTGACTGAAGTATAATTATAAATCTATTTTCATTGAGAGGACAAAGTGTGTGACTGAAGTATAACTTCCCACTCTCAAGCACTATAAATACACACATCCTTAAATAAGTATCAATGAATAAATAGCGCATATATTGAGAAAATATTTGCAATAAAAAACAAAGAAACCCTTACAAAACACAAAAGAGAGACTCATATTATGCAGCACAAAAATCCATAGCTAGTTTAATGATTCAAATGCTACTCTCACCACTTATACAATTTTTTAAACCTTTATAGAACATCAACAAAACACTAATGTTTGCAGCCCCTAACACAATTTGATAGCAATAAAATAAAATATAAATCAAATCCCTGACATCAAAACATACAAAGCCAACACTCAAAGATCAAAACACAAAAATCAAAATTTTCAACACTCCAAGTATTGTTTTAAAGAAATTGAAACCAAAAATAAAATAAAAAATACACCTTTATCTCCCTTTAAAGAATCACACCCACCCACTTCTTGATTTGGGTCTACAGAAGTACCAACTCTCTCTTCCAATTGCTCATCGCCAAGATTTTCACTCACCTCAGCCACATCATCGTCACTATCATCAACAACATTATCATTATCATTCTTATCATCACCGTCACCAACATAGTACATTTTCTCCTTTCCCAAATCATCACGCTTCCTCAGCATTTCACCACCCGAAGCAATTTCACAAACACCTTCAGGGCGCGAATCTTTTGCCTTAGAAAAGGACGCCATCGAATCGAGAAACGAAGGTCCCATCAATCCCCAAGCTTCCTTCAAATACCGTTTCACTTCATTCATCGCATCTCTCCTTGTGTTCAAACCCACAAGCCTCTCCGAAACCCTAACATCCCAAAGCGCAGCTTCAATATCTTCCGCCCACTGTATCAACTCATCGGAAAAAATCCCACTCCGACGTTCCAACGCCGACAATTTCACCACACGGCCACGCCATATCCGACGAACAGCGGAAAAATACTCGCCGGAAGGATCTTCAGGAGATGAGATGAGATATTTAACGGTGGAATCAACGGCAACGGCGCAATAAGCGCTACGCATTGCATCGGGAACAGGAACGGCGTCGTTGCAGTGAAGCTCCTCGAGTTGTTCAAGGATATGGAGAGACATTTCGGAGAGGGAGGCTTTGAGGTGTTGAGTTTGGAGAATGCGGAGGAGGAGGGTTTTCTTGAGGCGTGAATCGGCGGCGGAGACTGGAAGAACGGTTAGGGTTTTTTGGATGAGTGAATCGGGTACGGAGCTTCGAAGGAGGAATTCCATTACCCAATTTGATATGTCTTTGTCCATTTTTTTTCATTTGAGATTTTGGAATTTTGTGATTTGTATCATCAATTTGGGATTTGGGGAAGAACTTGTTTGGTTTAGTTGTCAATCATTCAAAAGTTGTAATGCGAGGAATACTCTACCGTTTTATTTTGGAATCGTTATGTCAAATTCTATTTTGATTTTTAGGTTTAAATATAATTTTGTTTTGATTCTTTATTTTTTTTAATTAATTGTAGTTTTTATATTTTATAAATAATATATTTTTATATTTGTTATTTATCATAATTATAATAAAAATTATAAAAAGATTTGGTAATTGAAATCCCTTCTGACAAGTGTACTCATTATAACTTTTTTTTAAAAGAACATTTATATACTTACACTTCTTGCATACTTATGAAAGTTCTCTATATTTTTTATCACATCTTTTTATCACATCTTGTTAAGTATTTTTTATCACATCTTGTTAAGGTTGGAGTCTTAAAGACATTGTATCCCGTCTAACAATTTTGTTATTTGTTAATAGAATCAGGCCGTACCAATAAAACAAATCATGTTTTTCTTAGTTAAGGTTAATGATTTAATATTAATATTAATTGATATACAAACTAAAAAAGTTTTACACAATCAATTTATAATTTTTTTCGATTGTGGACACGTTCTACACTAAAATAAATTGGGATATCTTAGAGCATATTTGATTGAGTTTTTATTTTTTTTTCAGTTTTGTAAAAGTGTTTTATAAATCAATTTTAGAAAATTATTCTTGAGAACATAAATAAAATTTGTTTAATAATCTAATTTTTAAAAATTGTTTTACAGATTAAAAATAAAAAAGTTATTTGGTAAATTTTTTTTTAAAATATCATTAGTAAATTTTCTTTAATTAGACATTTTTAAGATCATAAAATAAATTAATAAAATGTCTATTCTTAACAAAAGATGTACTAAAAATAAAATTAGAAAATACAAAAAAAGAATTCTTAAACACTAATCTATCTAATAAATATTAATATTATTAGGTTGAACGTATTATTTCGTAGATAAAAGAAAAAATACAATAAAAGATATGCAAGCTCCTAAACCCTACACTCTACCAATCCCAAGATAAAAACATTATATCTTATTTACAAACCAATGGATTAGTCCACCATTGACATAACTGGAACCTAAAGTTATTATTATCCTTAACTTTTAGCCACCACCAAGACAAAATCTTAATTCAATCCACAATCATACCCAAATCAAAAACATTATTTTAAAAAATAATAAGATTTAGAGAGTCAAATAGATCAAACGCATTCAATTCAAACTACCATAAATCTTTCTTTAATTTGTTTCCTTTACGATGCTAAACCAGAAATAAGCATAACATGATGTTGAATCTGCTAGGAGGAATCAAAGTTGAACCTAGAGGTGTAAAAATTAATTTTATCATAATTGGATGTTATTGATCATAAATGATATTATCTAATACAATTTTGACTCTTAAACTTATTATTCAATTCATTGTATCTAAAACATAAATCATTTTATATTCAACTTATTTTTAACAAAAATCAATTTTATAAAATTAATTTATTTAAAATCAATTTAATCACTATTAAACCAAACAGATCCTAAATTTTGTTATAGAAAAACATTTATCATAAGAAACTTTAAAAAAACTCACGAACACTCCTAACAACACAGCAATACACACATGAGGGCTTCCAAACTAAATCAATAACTTGTACATACCGAAATAAATTAAGGTGTGATTTTGGCGATCGAATTAATTATAATTGACTCTTTTACTCTCCTACATTTATTGTAGTCTAGATACAATTTTAATTGTCATATCTAAATCAATCGACTCAAAAATAATAAACTTTATTTTTTATTTTAAAATACTTAATTTTTGGGTAGTATAATCTTGATCAGATAGTTATTCATGTCCGACTACATAATTAAAGGGATATTGATTTTAGTAAATACAAATTTTTATTTTGAGAGGGAGCTAGAGATTATGGGAGGTGTGTAAAAGCATTACAAAATAGAGAAGAAAAAGATCCATTTATTTACATTAATGCCATTATTTCTTCGCATATTCTCAAAACACCAAATTTGAAATGAAAATATTTAGGATTTATTTGATTGTGTTTTACTTTTTAATTTTTGAAAATTATTTTATAAATAAATTTTAGAAAATTGTTTTTAAAAAGAAAATTTAAAAAAAAATCTGTTTGGCAACTCCAACTTTAAAAACAGTTTTTGACTAGAGAGTTAAATAAATTGAAAAATGAAAAGTAAAACATCATTTATATGTTTTGCTTTTTTAATTTTAAAAAGTATAATATTAAAAATAGTTTTACAAAACAGTTTTTAAAAACAAGTAATCCAAATAAATTTTTTAGGTTTTAAATTTTGAAATACTAAAATATTTTTAGAATGTGAATCAAACAAGCCCTTAAAAAAATGTTTCCGTTTTTTTATTTTTAAATACAAAAACCGATAACATTTTTTGAGTACTATTGAATATACAAAGCCATATCAAACAGGTTTTTAGTTTTAAATTTTTAAAAATCTAAAATGCACTTTTTGAAAATCACATCAAACACGCCTTGATCTAAATCAAAATTTATCATCAGATTTTTTAAGTGATTTTCATGCAGTGTTAAAGTGAGAGGGACATATGAGTCTCCATATGTTTGGAGGAAAAATTGAAAGAGATAACATCATTGTTTTGTGATTTTGCATACTCATGTTGAAATTGAAGAATATTAAATAAGTTTTATATTATCTGAAATTATAAAATAAGAGAGAAGTAAAAACTATATATCTAAGTCTAGTTATTCATTATAAATCATATCAGTCAAAAATACTTTAAACTTTTAAATTTATATTTGATTTATTTTTTTTCTACTATTGTATTAGAGTGTTGTAGATGTAGTATAAATATTTGTTTTGGAGAATCTGAGTGTTATCTGATTGTGTCATCAGATAACACTTGTAGTTTTTTCTTCGAAGTTAAAGTTTTCACATTATTTTCTTATATTGTGATTGTTATTTAAATTTATCTATTTATTTATTTTTCCAACACCTTAGACTCAATTTCATAATTAACAATGTCATTCTAAAAGCTAAACCCAAAATTAAAATATTCAACTGAAAATGAAATAGGAAAAACATCATATACCAATAAACATCATAGTAGAATTTTGTAGGTTTGTTACATTGTTTTTTTTTTCCTAGAGAATCTTCAACTTCTTCATTGTTTTTTCTCCTTTTTTTTTGTTTTCTATATTCTTCATATATCTTTTTTCCCCCTATATTTATAGTTATCCAAAGTCAAATGTTGTTGTTTATCGGTAATATATTAGTTTAATGAGTTTGTGGCCCCTCTAAATTTTTCGCAGAAAGTGATCAGTTTTTATATTTAGTTTATTTTGTTGTGGTGGAAATTTTGGAAATTTAAGAGAAAACAAAAATGAGTATTCTAATAGAATAGGAAGACGTGTAGACTACATTTTATATATTTTTTGCTATTAAAAATTGCCTAGATTCTTTATATGGAGAATTAAAATAAAGTTATAATATTGGTTTAAGAGAGAGGGAGATATGAGATGTAACAAATGATGATAGTTTTTTTTGTTTGTTTGTAGATAAGACCCATAATTCAATTTATAACCTTATCAAAAATAAATTAAAGGTGTTAAGAATGAAGGAATCTACACTATCTCCTCTCATAATTGGTTGATACAAGGACATAAAATCTATATTATGTCAAACAACACCATGAATTGTCATAAAATCTTGTCATGAAGAAGAGTAAAAGAATGAGTCAAGTCACTATTTTTATACACGAGGTTGCATTTCACTTACTATATATTGTCTCATAAAATGAATACTTATTTGGTCGCAAATAAAACTAACAAACAATATAACTTCTATAAATTCTAATTTAATTAAATAATTCAACTAAAATAAATCAAGCAAGACAATAATATCACTGTAAGTCACACATAACAAAATAAAACAAACATATCTAACATATTAATTTCATGAGTATCAAAACTAATCAAATAAAAAATGCATAATAGTCCATTTAAGAAATAATCACGTCATAAATCGTCTCCATGTAATTGTCACGCCAAAACAATTAAATAAAAATAAAAGTTATAATTATTTATGTAAAATTGTGTAACACCCCAAAATTTTCATATATATTATATATGTATCTTTTTAGTAATTGCTATTATTAAATTAATAATTATTCTATGTGTAAATAAATTAAATTAAATTTTATCACACTCTATTCTACCTAAATAATTGTAATCTACATTTTTATTTAATTGTTTTGACGTGACAATTACATGAGGACTATTTATGATGTCATTATTTCATAAATGGACATTTTTTATTTGATTAGTTTCGATAATCATGAAATTGATGTGTTAGATATGTTTGTTTTATTTTGTTATGTGTGATTGATATTTTTGTCTTGCTTGATTTATTTTAGTTGATAAAATATTAGTTCAATTATTTAATTAAATTAGAATTTATATGTTATATTGTTTGTTAGTTTTATTTGCGATCAAATAAGTATTAATTTTAGGAAATATTATAGAGTTAGTGAAACCAACCTTTATGTATAAGTGTTTTGAAAATATTTTTGGTTCATCCTATAAAAAAAAAATTATTGAGTGGCTCATTCTTTTACTCTCCTTTATGGCAAGATTTTATGACAATTCATGGTGTTTTCTTGACATAATGTGCATTAATTCATTTTAAACACCTTTAAATTATTTTTTAAAGGAAGATTATAAATTTAACTATAAGTTTTTAATAGGACACAAAAAGACTATTGTCCTTTTTGTGTCTCATGCATTCATCTCGTTTAAACTAAAATTATAATTTTATTATAATTGTCTACAAAAATAATTCTATGAAATTTTTGGTTTCGTAACTATTAGATAAAAAAATTAAAAGGGTGATGTGACAATCTCTAATTTATTTATTTATTTATTTATTTATTTATTTAAAATTAGTGTGTGACACCCTTCAATATATGGCGAACTCTATTAGTTAATCCAAATTAACCCATACATATAAATACACAATTTCAATTGGCTTTGTAACAACCTAATAAAATTAAAGAAATAGTAATTATTGGTAGTATAATGTTGAAATTAAGTGCACTTCAAATTTTAGACAATAAATCAATGGTAATAGTGCAACGTAAATAGCTTATATGTTCATACATTTCCATTAGGCATCTTGTTGTCACACCTATTTGTCATTCGTACACTCTCAAAATAATTTTCTGAGTCGTAAATTCTAATATCTATCGGTGTTGAATTCATTACTGCCCCATGAGCTATTTCTCGTGCAAATTTAGAGGTGTTAAGAAAGAAAGCGCCTAAGGTAAGGGCTTTTCCCCATGCAATGTTAGGCTAGATATTAAATTAATAGTTTGTAAGATATTGATATAAAACTTGTTGTCTTAAAAGAAAAATATTGATTTTTAATTGCCTTAAAGAATTTAACTATAATATTTTATTTTTATGAGTAATATGTTTGCTTTGATAAACTTAATTATAAATTTCGATTTTTATTATTATAACATGAGTAATATGTTTGATGTCATATATTTGATGTAAAGTTATTATTTGTGTGTTGTTTATGTGTACTTAATTATAAAGCTATGATTTTTATTATGATCTCATGAGTAATATTTTTTTAGGATGTCTTTAATTTAAAGTTTCGATTTTTGTGCTATTTCATTTCAAAGTATCTTTGTAGTTGTCTAAGTGGCTGGTGATTTGAGTTTTAAATAATGTTATCTTTGTGGTTGCCTAAGTGGCTGGTGATTTGTGTGATTATCTAAGTGAGTGGTGACATGTATCTTTAAGCATCATTATCATTTCATAACATATCATATGCATCTTTTTGGACGCCTCTGTGGCTGGTTTAATTTTTCCCCATTAGTATGGGTGACTTCTGTGTGGACGCATGTGTGGCTGGTTATATCCGAATCATATATATTTAGGAGCATGCATAACTTGCATATATTCTATTGTTATTTTTATTTTGATCTAATTATTTGCTCTACGGTTGCTACTTGATTTATTTAGATACATTTTATGATTTTTAATACATCTTTGAAAACTATTAAAGAACCAATTTCTTTAAATCTTTTATGACGAAAGGATTTTATATTCATATTTTATGGTTGTTAATTTATTATTTAGTTTAACTTTGTTGTGGGATGAACTGACCCCTTACACCAATATTTAGGTACTAATGATCTCAAAAGTTGTATGAATGATGTTTGATTGGTGCACGTGCGTGGGAAAATGAGACATTTACTTTAAAAATAATATTTTGTATTACTAAAAATTTTGTCGTACATTGTAAAGTTATTTACTTTTTATTATTAACTTTTAACAGAAATGCGGAAGTGAGATTTCATTTGGAGGTAAATAATTGAATGTAATTAATTTCAGTCAACCTTCCTTATTTTGAATTTCACTTAAAGAGACTTTATTTTATTTTGGAGCATAAATAAATATTGATCTAATAACTGGAATATTAATTTTGCAAATAAATGAATAAATAATATTTTAGTCAATTGCATTACATTCTTTTACAAAAAAAAATATCAAGTCATTTTCTGACGCATCTTCAAATTATTACATGATGAACTACTTCTAAAAAAAATTATAGTTATTTCTAAAAGAAAACTAATATTTTTAAGTAATTTTTGGATCAAAAAAATTTGGGGAGTTACAAATTGACTGTGATAAAATTTTATTTAATTTATTTACACATAGAATAATTATTAATTAAATAATAAATCATAACAATTGCTAAAAAGACACATATATAATATATATGAAAATATTAGGGTGTTAGACTCTAATCCTTGTGCGCTATTACTTTTGATGTTTTGCTTAAGCTTTCTTGAGACATGTTTTCCTCGCATCAACAATGACCTTTACTTTTTAAGACTCGTTTTCTTCGTGTCATAAGCCAATTACATATTTTGCAAAGTTCTCCTTTTGGCTAGATATTCAACAGTTTCTTCATTTGATTTTGGACAATAGCTATTGGAGAATTGGTAATGGTAGTTCAATTAATTTTTGGTTTGATAATTGGCTAGTTAGACTCTTGGGGATAGACTTGGATTATCAACTCGTTTTGTTCATTCCATACAATATATTGTTGCAGATTTTTTAGCCGATCACTTTTGTGATATTCATTCATGTTTTGCTCGTTCATTTCCTAATACTACTAAGGTGCATCAAATTACTACTCCGGATTGCAATGACCATTTGATTTGGAGTATCACATATCCTGAAATTTATCCTTTAAGGATGCTTACCAAACTTAATTGGGGTAAAAAGATATCGAGTGTTGTAACTCCTCTTTCAAAATATTTTTTTGTTTGGTGTCTTTTCATAACAAGATGCCTACAAATGATCGCTTATGGAATCAGGGGTGTGCGGTGGACTCACATTACCGGCTCTGCTCCCATGCTTATGAAGGCAACACATGTGTTGACAGACTTGCTAACACTGGTTTTTACACTCGATGTTTTACTTGGTGATATTTGTTGATGCGCTGTTTTGGAATGACTTTTACCGCAATTGGTATAATCTTCCTTTTTTTTTTTTTCGTTTTACTTAAGCATGTCATTTGTGTATACGTAGTATTCTTTTTTTCTTCACCTTAGTTTTATCCCTTTAGGTTTTCTAAGTAAAGTTTTAATGAGGTAGTGTTTATTGGGTTTTTGCCTAGTCCCCAAGCTTTTAATTTTAATTTTTATTCATACAAAAAAAGATGAATACTTCTATAACTTTAAAAGTAGTTATAATTTAAGTCAAACATTTTTCATAATCAAAAGGTTACGATTGATCGACATTGTAAAAAAATTATACAACTAAAAATGTATATAAATGAAATCAAATAAAAAAAATTAAAAGAGTCTTCAATATAATTTTTTTTGTCATGTAGTTTAACGGCTAAACTCACATACCTTCTATAAGAAAAAGCAGATAATCTCAATTTTGAATCCAAACCCTAACATATATATCAATGATCTTAGAGCTGAACTGTATTTATTGTTAGATTAATTATTTAATTAATCAATTATGGATTGACAATAATCAATTATTATTAATTAAATGATGATTAATTAGTATTTAAGCACTGAATTATGTGTTGGGATATAGTTAGGGCTGTGCAAAAAATCTGGTTATGAGACCAACATCCAAAATCGGATCCAAATCCATTTTAAATATTCAGTTAAAATAATATGGTTATAATCCAGTTTATTTATCAACCGGTTGGATATCAACTTATGTTTTATATTTAGATTTAGTTTTTATCCACTTAACTCCCAAAAACTCTAAATCCCCAAAATTACAACAAAAAAAAAACTATTCTGCTTTTGCCATCACCCCACCGACCTTCCACCTTTCGACAACGTTTTCTGATAATTTATTACTAACTTCATTGAAATATTACTAACTTCATTTAATCAGTTGCTTATTACTAACCAACCATATTGTATGATAACTAGTTAATTAATTAAGATATTTAATATTTATTGAGGAAGACTAAAATATGATAGACTAAATATTTTAAATATAATTTTTTTAAATTATTGATTTTTAAAGGATGATTTTTTTTCTTCAAAATGTTACATTAATATGTTATGTTGGAAATGATATTGAGATTTAGATATTGCTCAAACTTAACTTAATTATAAATGTTCAAGAAAAAATTAATATATTAAATCCATTAGATATTTTAAATTTACTAAATCTTGTGGTAGTGGTGTCCATTTCGGTCTTGAAAGCAAACTTTCAAGTATTTGTATTTTCTACGATTTTATTATGGTGCAGTAATTGTTAAATTTGATCGAATAAATTTTCAAGTTTTTGTATTTTCTACGGTTATAGTAATAAACAATTTATTGAACTAATATGAATCAAAATCGGTGGTCTTAATGAAGTTAATAATAAATCAATTTCAATCACAAATTATTATAAGCAATTGAACATGTTCAATTTTAATCACAAAAGAAAACAATTGTATGGTTGATGTATATTTTTTTATTGAACTTTCATTTTGTAAAAATAATCGATTTTTAAATATGAATAATCAATTTTTTTTATGAATAAATGATTTTTTAAAAAAATAATCAAATTTTAATCGACTTTGAAAAAAATCGATTTTAAAATTGAATTTTTTGAAATGGGTTGCTTAACTAAAAATCGGTTATTTAACCATAATCAATGTTACAATTGCTTTTATAACCGATTTTAAATCAAATAATGAATTTAGTTATAAATCTAAATCCATATATTAGTTTTAAAATAGATATGGTTTGTTTTTTTTAAATCAACCATGCACAACCCTAGATATAGTTGCTCAATGAACTATGATGGGTTGACCCATCTTGTTAAGCACAATGAGAGGTCTATGTCCTCCACTGTTTAGTTATATAATTGTTATCCCATTAGATAGTTAACTCTAACGCTCAATCCTAACAACAATAAGGATAGTTCACAGCTCATATTTTTTTTTTCCGTCTACCTCTCAAATCCTATAAGGTAGTTGTTCTTGAATGTTATTATTATCGTAGATATGTTAAAACTTGTATTTAACATGTTAATTTTCGACACTTATAGAAAAGTCTCCAATTTAACTTTTATTTTACAAAATAAAAACTATTTTCACATATATTTTAGATTTTTGATATACAACCATCAATTTTGATTGATAAAAGTATATTAAATCAGTTTAACTCATTTTTTAAAAGAAAAAATACAACCAATTAAAGATATGTTAATTGATTTAGTTCAATTTTAATGATATTTTCTCCCACGAAGTCCAAGTTCAAATTTATGAAGAATGTTTTATGCATAAATCATATCCATAATATATGTTTGTCATTAATCAATTTATTAAAATAATATATTTTATGATTAAAAAACGTGATTAATTTTCATACACTATCATTCTAAAAAGTTTTATACTATCAACATATCACAGATACTTATTATAGAACTTTAGAACTAGTTATAGTTGAAGTCAAAAAAATTCACTGATATGACAATTATAATTGATTGACAATCTAAATTATTTTTAAACTCACGTTGTAATTAAATTAAACCAAATAAAATATTAAAATTGAATCTCCAAAGTGATTTTTATTTTATAAAATCTAAAATAATAACTTTATTCTTTTTCTTATATTTAACAAGTTCTAATCGGAAAATGGTGTAATAGGTCGATTTAATTTAATTTTTTAGAAAGAAAAAGCCATAATCATTCAAAAATACACAATTTGTTTTGTTCGATTTTTGCAATACCTTATCACGAAATCCAAACAAAACCAAATTGATGAAGAATATTTTATGCACAAATCATATAGTGACAAGTTTAAGTGTCTAGTTTGTTTCCAATCAATCATAGTCGTCAGTGGAGATTAGACGTTGATCCGTCTTTTGCATCGGATAAACATCACTTCTCCCATGAGGAATTACTATATAAAGAATCACACATTCAGAAACAAAGTACAAATTCATTCATTACATCTCACTTCCCCCCAACTCCTAGTGACTTGGTCGTTATAGGGTGTTGCAGGTACTTCCACCAGGAGCAGAGCCATTGTAAACAACCATCGTAACTAGAGGTTGTCTTCATCCGTCTCCAAAGATCCTAAATGAATTAGTTTGTATTATGTCTCATGAATATCTTGTAGATAAAATTTGAAGAATATAATAATTAGTCATTAATTATATAAATTATACACAAGATAAATGTTTTTTTAGTGGTTTGTTAGTTAAGAAATTGCATTTCACAAATTAATTAGTTAAAAGAGAAATTTGTGGTGTACATATTGAATATTATCTCTTAGATAAAAATTTTAAAAAATTATAATACAAGATATACGAGACAAATATTTGTCATTGATTAAATATTTATAAATTTAACGACAATTTATACATAATAATAAGGTTGAATTTTTATAACTATATATCTACCTTTATTAATATATTACTTTTATTTAAATTTTGATTTATAGTAAACTTTCAAAAAATTTAATATTATAATGTCTAGTTTAATACAAAAAGTAGGAACGCACAACCAATGCTCATATATATTTTTAGTGACCAAAGAAATAAAAAAAAAGTTTCATTCTATTCTAATTAATTTTTTTAAATAAAATTTAAATATAAATGAAACTCTAAGTGACATTTTTTTCGAGTTATTATCTACATAAGAATCTTGTGCATAGTTTCATAATCTGTCTTTTAGTAAAAGTTGTCTTTGCAAGTGAATACGAATGCTTTTTATGAATTACTTGTAATCTTGATTCTTAAACAAAGTGTTTTAAAAGTTTTATTTTGATACATATTGTTGTAAAACTTTTTCGTGTAATAGTATAATTTTTTTACTGTAAAAAAATCACAACTAATCGTAAATGTGATTTTTATGATTGTTTTAATTAAAATTAAATATTTTTAATTGTTCAAATATAATAATATTTTAATAGTGTAAAAATATTTATAATAATAATGCATATCATTTGAATCTTTTTTAAAAATGATATCACAAAAGATAATTTCAAACGAAATAATTTTTTATTCAACTAAAATAACTTAATAAAAAGACTTTTGTCAAAAGAAACTTCATAAACTAAAATTTATTATTTATTTATAATAAAATATTGGAATTGGGCCTCGTATGAGGATGAAATAGAAAGCCCAATGAATGAATATATATAGCAATAGACTACTTTCTCTCTTTACTTGTGTTAGGGTTCAAAGACTTTCGTCTCCATGTTTTCGTTATTAGCGTTTCTTGTCGTATAGTTATTTTTAAGAAACAAGAAAGAAAAGCACGAAAAGCAAGAAACTTTCTTTTTTTCACCTTCGTTTTCCAATCTTTTTCTTTCGAATTCTTTATATAAATGGATTTGAGAACGTGTTTCTTGATTAGTGCGAATGTATTATCTTTTATCCAGTTTCTTAATTGTTCAAAGAAGTATTTGGCTTTGCAATTTCAAACCCCAGATGTTTTGATTCGTTTATTTGATTGAATCTTGTGAGTATCGATGACCCTGACCCTAAGATTTTGACTGTATCATGGATTCTTTATTTGATTATTATGAATTGTGACCCTAACCCTAACAATTGATCAGAGTTGAGATCAATAAATACATTTGTTTGTGGCAATTAAATTGAAATTATGAATTCTATATTCATAATGCAATACTATGAATTTACGGACGCACTCGTTGAGGCTTTAATTGCGACAATGAAGTTATGAATTTACGGACACACTCGTTGAGGCTTTAATTGCGACAATGAAATTATGAATTCTATATTCTTGGTGAAAATTTTGGATATTGGTGACCCTGAGATTGCATTTGCAATACTATGAATTTTGTATTCATAATATGAATTCGGGATGGTATTTTCTCGTTCTTGATGTCCCTAATTAGATTTCTGATCTTCAATACAATGAGTTTTGTATTGATTACTGCGATTGTATTCTCTTTAGCCAATTTCTTAATTGTTCAAGGTTGTACAATCTTGATCGATTAAAATTTATGAGGGTTTGCAATTGCAAACCATGGAAATTATTGATTCTTTTATTTGAAGTTTTTTGAAATGGAATATTTGAGCATCGGTTATTTGATTTACGTACGCACTCCTTGAGGCTTTAATGCAATGAAATTATGAATTCTTTATTCATGGTGAAAATTTTGGATATTGGTGACCCTAATTGCATTTGCAGTACCATGAATTTTGTATTAATAATTTAAATTCAGGATGATATTTTCTCGGTCTTGGATGTCCCTAATTATATCTTGTGATCTTCAATACTATATTGATAATCTGAAATCAGGGTGGTATATATGAGTATTGATGGTGACCCTAAATAGAAATGTTGAATTGAGAGGACTTGTATGACCCTAAATTAACCCAAATGCAACTCATTGGGGATAAATGGATGCTTGGTGACTCTAAACACGTGGGATGGAACTTTTGAGTTGTGATGGTATCTAAATTTGTGGTTTCTAAGGTTGCGGAAAATATTGCAGTTGTCCCTTAATTGACTCTTTCGGCACAGTCTTTTGTAATTTGGAAAAAAAATTGTTGGTTTAGAGATTGCAATTGGGATCATTTGTTCTAGATATGTGATTTGGTGAATCCTGTTTGCTGTGGCAACAATGATTGTAGATCATGCAAGTTATTGTAAAAGCCACCAAGATTACCTGAAACCTAGATTTTGGATCATTGATTTGGGTGGTCTACTTGGTTGTTAGCCTGTTGAAAGAAAATTTAGGTGTCACTTTCTTTGGCAATAGCTTGTTGAACAAGTATAATGTTTGTTCCCCATTGAAGAACCTTGTGAAAGTGGTTGAGGCTAAGAAGGAAGTTTGTTGGGTTCCTCTATGGCTGATGGATCTTATGTTGAAATGGGAATTTTGATGGAATGATGGAAACTAATACCCAATATGCTTTACACAAATGCACCAACCATAATATTCTTACACAAATGAACATGCTAGTGCTCCTGCGGCAAAGTGAGTTTGAACTATAATGTGCATGCTGAATGTGGTATTTTTCATATTGTCAAAATGCAACTGCAATGGGAATAGTTGGATCCATGATAATCCTCTGTTTCGAGGAGTTAGTGCAGAACAAGCATAATGTTTGTTTCCCTTTAAAGAATACTGTGACTAGGCTTTCGGGATAAGAGGGGATACTCTTATGCTACTGATGGGTCTTCTGAGAAATGTGTTTTTTATGACTCATTGATCTGAGATGGAGCTCACACCCAGCAGACTAACACAAATGCATCAACCATCAAAGAGGTTCACCAATGACTAATCTTCCAAGCAAGTACAGGAAAAGAATAAGCGTGTTGCTGGAACTAATGAGCATGCTAATTGTTCTTTCACAAAGTACACTTGAATCCTACTTATCTTTTTAAAATTATACTATATCAATTTGTGTATTTGCTGGAACAAATAGTATGCTCAAGGCCTTTTGTGCTTATATTCTATTTGGTTTGTATTCTTAGAATAGAACTGTAGATAATCAGATACATTTGGAATGACATATATTTTTCTTGAAAATTTGGATTGGTTTCTCTATATTTGTTTTAGAAGTTTTTTTTTTTTATAGAGAAAGGAGTGATGCTTTTGTCGCAATATGCCTTTTCTTAACGTTTTTGGGTGTATACAGTTGGAGAAAGAAAAATAATAAATATTGTGTGGGTCTCTGCATTTATTTCTTGTACTTTATTGGCTATTGCAAAGTGATTTCTGTTTATTGGTTCCTTTTAAGCTTGCAGGTGTGAATGACATTTATATCAGTGAATGCTATTGGTTAAGCATAGGAGCAATCGTTTGGTTCTGGTGTTAACTGCATTTTTGCAGTTTCTTGTAACAAACTGTTTTTCATTCCTTCCACATCTTGTGGCTCAATTATGATTATAAATAAATTCTTTTGCCTCTTAATAAAAAAGGTTTCTCCTTTGTTTGAATCATAAGCTAGTTGGTTTAAGCTTTCCATTTCATCTTGGCTTTCGAATATGGAAGAGTAGCATTGGATTATTTTTTTTTCATGAATAACATTCAAAAGGCATGGAATGGAGTTTCATTATCTTAAATTGTTGATACTTAAGTATTTTCTTACATTTTGGAATTTAGTGCATAGTATTATTTTATGGGACTTAGCATGTAAGCATCCAAACATGCTTCGCCATCCATGGGAAGTCAATTGTTAATGGTGACATGGCTAAATAGCAAAAGTTTGTTTGATATATTTGGTCTAAAGTTTGGACCAAATACCTTGAACTTTTTTGATCAACTTTTCTTTATATTTAAGGTAAAAAAGGGAGTAGCTCTGATGAGGTATGTTGGAAAATTTCGATCATTTGTTAATGGAGAATAATGTGCAGTCCTATGGTTCTAGATATGGGATTTTTTTGAATCCTGTTTGTTGTGGCTACATGGTTGTAGTAATGGGATAAGGTTGATTGTGCAAGTTAGTGTACTAGCCACCAAAATCTGTAATGTTTTGTAAGGGTATAATATTTGTGTTTTTTCCCGAAATCCTGTTTTTGGATATTTGATTTGGATGGTCTGCCCTGTTGTCAGTCTCTTGAAAGAAAATTCAGGTGTTGGTGTCTTTTTCTCGCGAAGAAGGATTTGTTGAACAAGCATAATGTATGTTCCCCATTGAATGATATTTTTCTATATCACTTTCTTTGTTGTTCTATTTGATTCGCACTATTACTCTGCCCAGTTGCTACCTTTGAAAATTATTGTTCACAAGATTCTCACATAGATAAACAAAGTCATGTTGATGACCCTAAATACAATGGATGAATGAGGTATTTCCATATTGTGAAGTTTGGACAATTTGTTTGACCCTTATTAACCCAGATGTAACTGCAATGAAGATAGTTAGAGCCATGGTAATTCTAAATATGATTGAAATATGAAATTTATTTATTCATAAGGCAAAGTTATGATGGATCTTGAGTTGCGCTGACCCTAAAATAATGGCTGCTTCTAGGGTTAAGGACTAATAAAGTTCCTCACCTGTGTACTAGCCAAATTGATCGTACACTATGTAACATAAAATATTATGAATGGTTTAGATTTCATAGTTACCTAGTATTTTCAGTTGCATAAAATCTTGCTTCTGTTCCTTAATCTTCTTTTTTGGGGAGGTTTTCATTTAGTAAATTTGTGATGTCTAAGAAATTGAAATTCAGGTCGTTTATCTCATTCATCTCCTTTGTCTTTGGAGAATAATGTGCAGCCTTAAAGTTATGGATATGTAATTTGATTAATCGCCTTTGTTTTGACTACAATGAGATAAGGTAGATCACACGAGTTCATGTGGAAGCTGCCCAACTTTATAATGTTTGCTAAGGGTACATAACTCTTTGTATGTCATGAACCTTAGTTTGTGGATATTTGATTTGGGTTGGCTTGCTTGGTTGCAAGTCTACTGAGTGAAAAATAGGTGCTCGTGTCACTTTCTTTGCAATGGATTAGCAGAACAAGGAGTGATTGAGAAGTTGTTGGGATGATTTCTCTATATCTTTTTTAGAAGTTTCTTTATGGAGAAAGGAATGATGCTTTTTTTGCTATATGCCTTTTCCTGACTTATTTGGGTGTAGACAGTTGGAGAGAAATGATAAATATTGTGGGAATTTCTTTATTTCTTTCTTGCACTTGCCTTTATATGGTGGTTCATTAATGGCTATTGCAATGTTATTTCTAGATATGATGTGAATTGGATTTGGAATTTAGCAGTACTGATTTTTTGACAGGGAAAGAATTATAGATTTTTTTTATCTGCATCACATCTTGTGTATTTGCTGGAACAAATAGTATGCTCAAGGCCATTTGTGCTTATATTCTTTATTTCGTTTGTATTCTTAGAAAAGAATTGTAGATAATCCGATACATTTGGAATGACTTATATTTATGTTGAAAATTTGGATTGGTTTCTCTATATTTGTTTTAGAATTTTTTTATTAGAGAAAGGAGTGATGCTTTTGTCGTAATAGGCCTTTTCTCAAAGATTTTGGGTGTATACAGTTGGAGAAAGAAAAATGATAGTGTGGGTTTCTGCATTTATTTCTTGTACTTTATTGGCTATTGCAACGTGATTTCTAGATATGATGTGAATTGGATTTAGAATTTTGGAAGTACTGGTCTCTTTGCATTGAAAGAGTTATAGATTTTTTTATTATCTGCATGAACTGAAACCATTATATATGTGTAGTGGCAACTTGTATTTATTTACTAGTGTTGAGGCCTAAGTGGTGAGATATTGGTGGTAAATGGTTTATTGGTTTCTTTTAAGCTTACAGGTGTGAATGGCATTGGTTGTCACATGATGCTTGTATATTTAAGTCTCATTTCAGTTTATTTTGATCTTCTATATGACATTTATATCAGTGAATGCTATTGGTTAAGCATAGGAGCAATCATTTGGTTCTGGTGTTAGCTGCATTTTTGCAGTTTCTTGTAACAAACTGTTTTTCATTCTTTCCACATCTTGTGGCTCAATTATGATTATAAATAAATTCTTTTGCCTCTGAAAAAAAAAGGTTTCTCCTTTGTTTGAATCATAAGCTTGTTGGTTTAAGCTTTCCATTTCATCTTGGCTTTCAAATATGGAAGAGTAGCATTGGATTTTTTTTTCTTCATGAATAACATTCAAAAGGCATGGTATGGAGTTTCATTATCTTATATTGTTGGTACTTAAGTATTTTCTTACATTTTGGAATTTAGCGTTTGGTCTAAAATTTGGACCAAACACATTGAACTTTTTTGATCAACTTTTGTTTATATTTAAGGTAAAAAAGGGAGTAGCTCTGATGAGGTATGTTGGAAAATTTGGATCATTTGTCAATGGAGAATAATGTGCAGCCCTATGGTTCTAGATATGGGGTTCGTTGAATCCTGTTTGTTGTGGCTACAATGGTTGTAGTAATAGGATAAGGTTGATTGTGCAAGTTAGTGTACTAGCCACCAAAATCTGTAATGTTTTGTAAGAGCATAATATTCGTGTTTTTTCTCGAAATCTTGTTTTTGGATCTTTGATTAGGATGGTCTGCCCTGTTGTCAGTCTCTTGAAAGAAAATTTAGGTGCTGGTGTCTTTTTCTCGCGAAGAAGGATTTGTTGAACAAGCATAATGTATGTTCCCCATTGAATGAGATTTTTCTATATCACTTTCTTGTACTATTTGATTGGCACAGTTACTCTGCCCAATTGCTACTTTTGAATTATTATTATTCATAAGATTCTCAAATAGAAAAACAAAGTTATGTTGATGACCCTAAATACAATGGATGAATGAGGTATTTTCATATTGTGAAATTTGAACAGTTTGTTTGACCGTTATTAACCCAAATGCAACGGCAATAGGGATAGTTGTAGCCACAATGATCCTAAATATGATTGAAATATGAATTTTATTTATTCATAAGGAAAAATTATGATGGATCTTGAGTTGTGCTGACCCTAAAATAATGACTGCTTCTAGGGTGAAGGATTAATAAAGTTCCTCACCTGTGTACTGGCCAAATTGATTGGACACAATGTAAAATAAAATATTATGAATGGTTTAGATTTCATAGTTACGTAGTATTTTCAGTTGCATAAAATCTTGCTTCTATTCCTTAATCTTCTCTTTTGGGCGGTTTTCATTTGGTAAATTTGTGATGTCTAAGAAATTGAAACTCAGGTCGTTTATTTCATTCATCACATTTGTCTTTGGAGAACAATGATCAGCCTTAAAGTTATAGATACGTAATTTGATTAGTCGCCTTTGTTGTGGCTACAATGAGATAAGGTAGATCACACAAGTTTGTGTGGAGGCCGCCCAACTTTGTAATGTTTGATAAGGGTGCATAACTCATTGTATGTCCTGAACCTTAGTTTGTGGACCTTCGATTTGAGTTGGCTTGCTTGGTTGCAATGAATTAGCAGAACAAGGAGTGATTGAGAAGTTTTTGGAATGATTTCTCTATATCTGTTTTAGAAGTTTCTTTATGGAGAAAGGAATGATGCTTTTTTTGCTATATAGTTTCTTAATTGGATTTGGAATTTAGCAGTACTGATATGTTGACAGGAAAAGAATCATAGATTTTTTTATCTGCATTATATGTGTGTAATGGCAACTTGTTTTATTTATTGACTAGTGTCGAGGCCTAACTCCTAAGTTCTTATATCTTGGGTGTTAATGGTATATTGGTTCCTTTCAAGCTTGGTGGTGTGAATTGGTTATCTCATTTTAGTTTGTTTTGTTCTGCTGGATGAAATTTATATCACTGAATGCTATTGGTGTTTTAGAAGTTTTTATTTTATAGAGAAAGGAGTGATGCTTTTGTCGTAATAGGCATTTTCTTAAAGTTTTTGGGTGTATACAGTTGGAGAAAGAAAAATAATATTTTGTGGGTTTCTGCATTTATTTCTTGTACTTTATTGGCTATTGCAATGTGATTTCTGGATATGATGTGAATTGGATTTAGAATTATAGATTTTTTTATTATCTGCATGATCTGAAACCGTTATATATGTGTAGTGGCAGCTTGTATTTATTTACTTGTGTTGAGGCCTAAGTGGTGAGATATTGGTGGTTAATGGTTTATTGGTTCCTTTTAAGCTTGCAGGTGTGAATGACATCGGTTGTCTCATGATGCTTGTATATTTAAGTCTCATTTCAGTTTATTTTGATCTTCTATATGACATTTATTTCAGTGAATGCTATTGGTTAAGCATAGGAGCAATCATTTGGTTCTGGTGTTAGCTGCATTTTTGCAGTTTCTTGTAACAAACTGTTTTTCATTCTTTCCACATCTTGTGGCTCAATTATGATTATAAATAAATTCTTTTGCCTCTGAAAAAAAAAGGTTTCTCCTTTGTTTGAATCATAAGCTTGTTGGTTTAAGCTTTCCATATCATCTTGGCTTTCGAATATATAAGAGTAGCATTGGATTTTTTTCTTCATGAATAACATTCAAAAGGCATGGTATGGAGTTTCATTATCTTAAATTGTTGATACTTAAGTATTTTCTTACATTTTGGAATTTAGCGTTTGGTCTAAAATTTGGACCAAATACATTGAACTTTTTTGATCAACTTTTGTTTATATTTAAGGTCAAAAGGGGAGTAGCTCTGATGAGGTATGTTGGGAAATTTGGATCATTTGTCAATGGAGAATAATGTGCAGCCCTATGGTTCTAGATATGAGATTTGTTGAATCCTGTTTGTTGTGGCTACAATGGTTGTAGAAATGGTATAAGGTTGATTGTGCAAGTTAGTGTACTAACCACTAAAATTTGTAATGTTTTGTAAGGGAATAATATTCGTGTTTTTTTTCTTCTGAAATCTTGTTTTTGGATCTTTGATTTGGATGGTCTGCCCTGTTGTCAATCTCTTGAAAGAAAATTCAGGTGTCAGGTGTTGGTGTCTTTTTCTCGCGAAGAAGGATTTGTTGAACAAGCATAATGTATGTTCCCCATTGAATGAGATTTTTCTATATCACTTTCTTGTACTATTTGATTGGCACAGTTACTCTGCCCAATTGCTACCTTTGAATTATTATTATTCATAAAATTCTCAAATAGATAAACAAAGTTATGTTGATGACCCTAAATACAATGGATGAATGAGGTATTTTCATATTGTGAAATTTGAACAGTTTGTTTGACCGTTATTAACCAAAATGCAACTGCAATGGGGATAGTTGTAGCCACAATGATCCTAAATATGATTGAAATATGAATTTTATTTATTCATAAGGGAAAATTATGATGGATCTTGAGTTGTGCTGACCCTAAAATAATGACTGCTTCTAGGGTGAAGGATTAATAAAGTTCCTCACCTGTGTACTGGCCAAATTGATTGGACACAATGTAAAATAAAATATTATGAATGGTTTAGATTTCATAGTTACGTAGTATTTTCAGTTGCATAAAATCTTGCTTCTATTCCTTAATCTTCTCTTTTGGGCGGTTTTCATTTGGTAAATTTGTGATGTCTAAGAAATTGAAACTCAGGTCGTTTATTTCATTCATCACATTTGTCTTTGGAGAATAATGATCAGCCTTAAAGTTATAGATACGTAATTTGTTTAGTCGCCTTTGTTGTGGCTACAATGAGATAAGGTAGATCACACGAGTTTGTGTGGAGGCCGCCCAACTTTGTAATGTTTGATAAGGGTGCATAACTCATTGTATGTCCTGAACCTTAGTTTGTGGACCTTCGATTTGAGTTGGCTTGCTTGGTTGCAATGAATTAGCAGAACAAGAAGTGATTGAGAAGTTTTTGGAATGATTTCTCTATATCTGTTTTAGAAGTTTCTTTATGGAGAAAGGAATGATGCTTTTTTTGCTATATAGTTTCTTAATTGGATTTGGAATTTAGCAGTACTGATATGTTGACAGGAAAAGAATCATAGATTTTTTTATCTGCATTATATGTGTGTAATGGCAACTTGTTTTATTTATTGACTAGTGTCGAGGCCTAACTCCTAAGTTCTTATATCTTGGGTGTTAATGGTATATTGGTTCCTTTCAAGCTTGGTGGTGTGAATTGGTTATCTCATTTTAGTTTGTTTTGTTCTGCTGGATGAAATTTATATCACTGAATGCTATTGGTTTTGGTGTTAGCTGCATTTTTGCATTTTCTTGTAACAGAGGGTTTGTCATTCCTTCCACATCTTGTGGTTGCATTTTCTGCATTTTTTTAGTATAACCTTGTTGGTTTAAGCTTTCCATTGCATCTTGGTTTTGGTATATTGAAGAGTAGCATTGGATTATTTTTCACGAATAACATTCATAAGGCATGGAATAGAGTTTCATTATCTTAAATTGTTGATATATAAGTACCTTGTTTCATTTTGGAATTTAGTGCATTGTATTAATTGAAACATGGCTAAATAGTATGTCTTCCTTTTTTCTGCATTCCTATTATACCTCTCAAATGTATTAGCATTTGGGGACTCTGCATTTTTATATTCCAAAAACAAAATGTATTGGCATTTGGTGACCCAACATTTTTAACTGAGTTAGTATATATTCCAAAAACAAAATGACGATTGATGAATTTTTCATATTACAACCAACTTAAATATTTCGTCATGACTCTCAATTTTTTGATAACTAGAATAGACCTCTTGTATTTTTTCCAGATTGTAGACCCTGTTCACACCAAAAGAATGGAAGACATAAAACTAATAGTCATTGGAGATGATTTGTGGAGGTAATTACAGCTCTGTGCCTAACTATTATCATGGTAAGATATTTTTTGTATTAAAGACCCACATCAAAGAAATATTTAATATTATTTACATCTCTTATTATGGTAATCTATTGTTATGACAAGAGTTTACTTTTAATTTGGTTGCACCCGATCTTTCTTGATATTGTTTACATCTCTTAATATCTCTTAATATGTTTACTCCTCTTATTATTATGCATTTGAAGAAGTATATGATAAATAAAATCACTTTGGCTGAGGACAATGGTAGGCGTTGGTGTGCGCCAATCGTTTCCTGGTTTTAGGTCCCTAGAATCATAAACAAACAGATCTAAGTCAATCCAATCAATTCATGAATCATTATATTTACAAAAACAGAAAGGGAACTACTTCATATTTTCCTTACATGTTACTTTTTATTATTTATTAAGTGTAATTCATCCTACTGGTGGAGGCAAAATGGATGAGAATTGTTAAAATATTATATTAGAATATAAATAATTAGATTAGATGGGCTGTAAGTATTTCGACCCGTTAGTATTACTGTAAATTAGGGTTGTTTAATACTCTTTGTCTATATAAAGAAATTTCGTTGTGTAATTGAAACACACGAGTTATTCAATATGTCTCTCAATACTCTTTATATTCAATATGGTATCTAGAGCCTATTGAGAGACAACCCTAATCGTCAACTACCCGGTGGACCCACTGTCTCCGGTTAATATTTTTTTTCTTTCTTTTTTGCCAAACCGTGTTCTCAACTCCGGTTTCCCCTTCTCTGCCTTTGATATGTTGATTTTTCAATCCTTGTCCATCCGTTCACGCTCTACCGTCGCTGTCGTCACTGTTTTTGACGATTTTTTTTGACGAACGACTAATCCAGTAGCGGCGCACACCCCAGATCGGCCAAACCCTTCAGTCGCGTCATCAGAAACATCCACATGCGCCCTCACGCGCCGTCTGCCATCGCTCGCGGGAGATCCATGCGCCGCCTACAACCACCGCGCGTGACGGCGTGTCCGACAATCGTTCACGGTGCCGATTCTTCGATAGCACTCGCCTCGGCCTCCTGCTTCCATATCTGCCCTCAGTTTTTAGTTTCGAGTTACAGATGTACGAGTTTCAATTCAAACCCTGTTTTCCCGGTTCCGACGCATTTTCTGACACTCTTTACTGACCATGACGTCTCAGTCTGAAACAAATAGCATCTTCACCAACTACATCATTTCTCCTCTCTCTGTTGAAAAATTGAATTGATCAAATTATGATAGTTGGGCTGCTGACATCAAACTATGGCTACGTGGTCAAGGTTACGAGGACCATCTCACTCAAAATCCTGAAAAGGTGAGTGTGACTGAAATATCCAAATGGAGTCAGATTGATGCTCAGTTGTGTAGTGTCATTAAGTCTACACTTCATCCAGATGTTAAACCGATTTTTTGTCCGCATCTCACGTGTAAATCAGTTTGGAGTCAAGCAAAGACACTCTATACTAACGACACACATTGTCTCTATGGAGTTTGTCACCGCTTGTTGAATATCATTACTCCAAAGACACTCGATGACTCTATTTCTTCATATCATGACACCGTTCATAGTGCACTTCATGACTTTAATGAGCTTCTCCCTCCTGCTGCAAGTAATCTGGTTGAACATAAGGAGTTGGATCAACGCAACACCTTCTTCATGCTTCTTGCACTCTATGGTCTACCTCAGGAGGACTCTGCAACTCGTGATCAAATTTTGGGGTCTATTACTGTTCCAGCAGCTCTACTACCTCATTGATCCTCCTTCGAGTACCAACAAAACATCCACTTGAGCATTCTATTACTTAAGTTCCGGGTGACACTGCTGCCCTTGCATCTTAGGGACATAATCAGAATCGTTCTCGTGGAGGACCATCCAACTCTAAGTCTCGTCCCAAATGTGAGCATTGTAATCGGCTTGGACACACTATTGATCGCTATTGGAAGTTGCATGGTAAGCCTTCGCCTTCGATAAATGCAACTCAGGTTGATCCTTCTGCTACTATTCAGACTGCACCATATCCACAAGGCTCCCCGACAAATTATGAAGATTTTCTTAGATGGGTTCAGAGTCATCAGAACTCTAGTTCTCCTACTTCAGTTGCACACACTAGTAACTAACTCTCTCACTCATCTTTTCTCGGTCCTTGGGTTCTTGATTCTGGTGTGTCTGATCATGTTACTGGTAATAAAGGTCTATTTTCTTCACTCTCTACATCTGGTTTTTTACCTACTATAACTTCTGCCAATGGTACTCAAACCCGGTCTCAAGGAGTTGACACTTTCCACATTCTCCCTTTCATCTCAGTTGCATCTGTTCTCTATGTACCTGGATGCCCCTTTAATTTACTTTTAGTTAGTCGATTGACTCAGTCTCATGATTGTATTATTACTTTCACTAATGATAATGTTACCTTGTAGGACCGAAATTCGGGACGAACGATTGGCGTCGGATGTGAGTCATAAGGCCTCTATTACCTTCTACATTTTCCAAGACGTGCTCTGCCACATAGTCCCCTCATACAATCCATGCTCAGCTAGGGCACCCAAGTCTTACCAAACTACAAAAACTGGTGCCTAGTTTGTCTACTTTACATTGTGAGTCGTGTCAGTTAGAGAAACACATCCATAGTAATTTTCCTAATCGAATCAATAAAAGAGTATCCTCTCCCTTTGCTTTAGTTCACTCTGATGTTTGGGGTCCCCCTCATACTGTGTCTACTTTACAGTCTAAGTATTTTGTTACTTTTATTGATGATTATTCTCGTTGTACGTGGTTATTTTTAATGAAAAATAGAACTGAACTGTTTTCCATTTTTGAGCAATTTTATCAAGAAATTAAAACTCAATTTGGAGTTTCCATTCGTACCTTAAGAAGTGATAATGCTCGAGAATATTTTTCCCATCAATTTCAAACTTTTATGGCTTCCAACGGTATTCTACACCAAACATCATGTCCTCACACACCCTAGCAAAACGAGGTAGCCGAACGCAAAAATTGATATGTTATTGAAACCACACGAACCTTACTTCTCCATGACAATGTTCCATTTCGTTTTTTTGGGGGAAGCAGCCTTAACGACGTGCTACCTTATCAATCATATGTCGTCTTCTGTCCTTACTGGCAATATCCCTCATTCGGTCCTCTTTCCCCATACCCTTCTTCACCCACTACCACCTCGTGTCTTTGGGTCCACGTGGTTTGTCCACAATTTATCTCCTGGTTTGGATAAATGGTCAGCTCGGTCACTCAAGTGTTTCTTTCTCGGTTATCATTGGTCCTAAAAGGGCTATCGTTGTTATTCTCCCACACTACACCGCTACGTTACATCAGCCGATGTTACCTTTTTCAAGTGTGTACAATATTTTAAACCTACCCATATAGCTACTAAGCCCTATCAAGAAATTAATCCCGAACCTCCTCAAGTAGTTATCCCTATCCCACCCACTCATATTCCTACAGAACCTGTCGAGTCTGCCCCCTAACCTCCACAACCACTACAAACATATAAGCATCGTCGCTTATCCTCTGTTGTGTCTGTTCCTGTTCCCATTACAGACTCTCCTCCGACGCCACCTTCGGATCCGGCCCTGCCACCTGAGCATGATCTTCCCATTGCTCTTCGTAAGGATATTCGCACCACCCGTAATCCATCTCCTTATTATATTAATTTGTGTTATCATCGTCTTTCTCCTTTACATTACACTTGCTTGTCCTACTTGTCTTCGGTTTCTATTCCTAAAACTACAAGTGAAGCATTATCTCACTCTGAGTGGAGGCAAGCAATGCTTGATGAGATTTGTGCTCTACAAAGTAGTGGTACTTGAGAATCAGTTCCTTTATCTCATGGGAAGTCGTTAGTCGGGTGTCGTTGGCTTTATCTCATTGAATGAGATAAATGAACTAATTCCCAAGTACCACTGCTTTGTAGAGCACACATCTCATCAAGCATTGCTTGCCTCCACTCATGGTGGGATAATGCTTCACTTGTAGTTTTAGGAATAGAAACAGAAGACAAGGAGGACAAGCAATTGTAATGTAAAGGAGAAAGATGATGATAACACAAATCAATATAATGAGGAAATGGATTACGGGTGATGCGAATATCCTTACGAAGAGCAATGGGAAGGTCATGCTCAGGTGGCAGGGCCGGATCCGGAGGTGGCGTCGGAGGAGAGTCTGTAATGGGAACAGGAACAATCACAACAGAGGATAAGCGACGATGCTTATATGTTTGTAGTGGTTGTGGAGGTTGGGGGCAGACTCGACAGGTTCGATAGGAACATGAGTGGGTGGGATAAGGATAACTACTTGAGGAGGTTCGAGATTAATGTCTTGATAGGGCTCAATAGCTATATGGGTAGGTTTAAAATATTGTACAAACTCGAAAAAGGTAACATCGACTGATGTAACGTAGCGGTGTAGTGTGAGAGAATAACAACGATAGCCCTTTTAGGACCGATGATAACCGAGAAAGACACACTTGAGTGACCGAGCTGACCATTTATCCAAACTAGGAGATAAATTATGGACAAACCACGTGGACCCAAAGACACGAAGTGGTAGTGGGTGAAGAAGGGTATGGGGAAAGAGGACCGAATGAAGGATATTGCCAGTAAGGACAGAAGACGACATATTATTGATAAGGTAGCACGTCGTTAAGACTGCTTCCCCCAAAAAATGAAATGGAACATTGCCATGGAGAAGTAAGGTTGGTGTGGTTTCAATGAGATGTCAATTTTTGCGTTCGACTACCTCGTTTTGCTGGGGTGTATGAGGACATGATGTTTGGTGTAGAATACCGTTGGAAGCCTTAAAAGTTTGAAATTGATGGGACAAATATTCCCAAGCATTATCACTTCTTAAGGTACGAATGGAAACTCCAAATTGAGTTTTAATTTCTTGATAAAATTGCTCAAAAATGGAAAACAGTTAAACTCTATTTTTTATTAAAAATAACCACGTACAACGAGAATAATCATCAATAAAAGTAACAAAAATACTTAGACTCTAAAGTAGACACAGTACGAGAGGGACCCCAAACATCAGAGTGAACTAAAGCAAAGGGAGATGATACTTTTTTTTTGATTCGATCAGGAAAATTACTACGGATGTGTTTCTCTAACTGACACGACTCACAATGTAAAGTAGACAAACTAGGCACCAGTTTTTGTAGTTTGGTAAGACTTGGGTGTCCTAGCTGAGCATGGATAGTATGAGGGGACTCTGTGGCAGAACACGTCTTGGAAAATGTAATAAAGGCCTTATGACTCACATCTGACGCCAATCGTTCATCTCGAATTTCGGTCTTGCAAGGTAACATTATCATTAGTGAAAGTAATAATACAATCATGAGACTGAGTCAATCAACTAACTGAAAGTAAATTAAAGGGGCATCCAAGTACGTAGAGAACAGATGCAACTGAGATGGAAGGGAGAATGTGGATAATGCCAACTCCTTGAGACCGGGTTTGAGTACCATTGTCATAAGTTATAGTATGTAAAAAACCAGATGTAGAGAGTGAATAAAATAGACCTTTATTACCAGTAACATGATCAGACACACTAGAAAATATGCTATTGATATTCTTGAAGAAACATGCCTATTAAATGCCAAGTCAATTGATACTCCTATTGATCCAAATGTCAAACTCCTACCCAATCAAGGGGAGCCTCTATCAGATTTAGGAAGATATAGGAGATTGGTTGGAAAATTAAACTATCTCACAGTCACTCATCTTGACATTTCCTTTGCTGTCAGTGTGGTAAGTCAGTTCTTAAATTCTCCTTGCCAAGAACATATGGATGTTTTCATCTGGATTCTTAAATACTTCAAAAGTGCACCTGGAAAAGGTCTCATTTATGAAGATAGAGGACATACTTAGATAATTGGTTACTCAGATGCCGATTGGGCAGGCTCACCCATAGATAGACGATCAACTTTTGGGTATTGTGTACTTGTCGGAGGAAATTTAATATCTTGGAAGAGTAAGAAACAAAATGTTGTTGCAAGATCCAGCGTTGAGGCAGAATACATGGCCATGACACTAGTAACATGTGAACTCATATGGTTGAAACAGTTACTGAAAGAACTTCAATTTGAAGATGCCAACACAATGACACTAATATGTAATAATCAAGTTGCATTGCACATTGCCCTGAATCCTGTTTTTCATGAAAGGACCAAGAATTTTGAGATTGAATGTCATTTTGTTAGAGAAAAGATCGAATCGGGTGACATCATCACTAGCATTGTCAATTCCAATGATCTGTTAGCATATGTTTTTACAAAGTCATTGCGAGGTCCTAGAATTAATTATATATGTAACAAGTTAGGTGCATTTGATTTATATGTTCCAGCTTGAGGGGGAAAGTTAAAAATATTAGATTAGAATGTAAATAATTAGATTAGATGGGCTGTAAGTATTCCGACCCGTTAGTATTACTGTAAATTAGGGTTGTTTAATACTCTTTGTCTATATAAAGAAATTTCGTTGTGTAGTTGAAACACACGGGTTAATATGTCTCCAAATACTCTTTATATTCAACATGGTATCTAGAGCCTATTGAAAAGACAATCCTAATCGTCAACTACCCAGTGGACCCACTGTTTCCAGTGAATATTTTTTTTCTTTCTTTTTCGGCAAACCGTGTTCTCAACTCCGGTTTCCCCTTCTCTGCCTTTGAAACACTGATTTCTCAATCCTTGTCCATCCGCTCACGCTCTACCATCGTTGTCGTCACTGTCGTCCATGTTTTTGACGGTTTTTTCGACGAACGACCACTCCAGCAGCGTCGTACACCCCTGATCGGCCAAATCCTTCAGTCGCTTCATCAAAAACATCCACACGCGCCCTCTGCCATCACAAGTGTGAGATCCATGCGTCGCCTACAACCACCGCGCGTGACGGCGTGTTCGACAGCCGTTCACGGTGCCGATTCTTCCATAACACTCGCCTCGGCCTCCTGCTTCCATATATGCCCTCAGTTATATATATGCTTCCATATTTATTTATTTATTATTGATTCAATTGCACTAACTTTACTTAGGGTTTGAAAAAATTAGGGTTGAAATTTTTTTCTCTTCCATACATCATTTCTTCCCTGTGCAACTGCGTATTCATTTTTCCTCATCCTTATTATTATTGTTGTTGTTGTTGTTTTTTGTTGGGACCGGATAAATGACACATCAAATTCGACCTAATTCGTCATTTGTACACCCCTAATCAAAATTATCAGTCAATTATTGACCGGTTTGTTATTTGGGAGAAGATTAATTGTGATAGAATATTTATTAATTGTGGTTCACCGTCTTTATGAGATTATGGAGCTTCGTTAGAATATCAAGATTACTTACTCATGTGTTAGGAGAAGCTAAATATGTTGCACACTATTTTGCCCAAGATGGCTTAGTGCATGATCAACTCAATTTATTTGACTTGGTTTTGAGATTTATGCCCTTTTGCTTTGATTGTTGATAGTGTAGGAACCATTTTTCTCCAGGGTTTTACCTTTGTGTTTTCCTTGTTGCATTATCTTTTACTTTATTCAAAAATAAAAAATAAACAAAAATGGATCAATATTGCTCATTTTTCATATGTGCACATAATGTTTTTTTTAGGTTCGTAGATGAAATGATCTTGCTTGGGATAGGGGGCTGCGGCCAACAAAAAAAAAATATATAGGTAAAATGATAAAAATGCTTTTATAAAATTACAAAAATATCTAAAACCCTAAATTAGTATCCTCTCTCTCTTGTTGCGCCGCTGCTGCCTTGCCTTGGCCGTTCGTCGTTAAAACTCAAAAGGTTCATATTTTTCTAATTTGCTGATTTTGCTGATTTGCTGAACATAGTCTTTGAACAAGATGTTTGTGCTGATTTTGCTGATTTGCTGATTTTTGTTGCTAATTTTTGTGCTGATTTTTTGTTACTGGTTTTTGTGCTGATTTAGCTAATTTATGTTTCCTAAATTGGTTGATTTATTGGACAACATATACGGAAGATTTAGAATGATGGCTGCCTGTTTGCTGATTTTGTTTCCTAAATTGCTAATTTTGGTGATTTACAATAAAGAAACATTAATAATGGTTGCTTGTTTTAGAATGCAACTCTTTACATTAATAATGGTTCATGTTTGTTGTGGCTACAATGGTTGTAGAAATGGTATAAGGCACTAAAATTTGTAATGTTTTGTAAGTGAATAATATTCGTGTTTTTTTTCTTCTGAAATCTTGTTTTTAGATCTTTGATTTGGATGGTCTGCCCTGTTGTCAGTCTCTTGAAAGAAAATTCAGGTGTCAGGTGTTGGTGTCTTTTTCTCGCGAAGAAGGATTTGTTGAGCAAGCATAATGTATGTTCCCCATTGAATGAGATTTTTCTATATCACTTTCTTGTTCTATTTGATTGGCACAGTTACTCTGCCCAATTGCTACTTTTGAATTATTATTATTCATAAGATTCTCAAATAGAAAAACAAAGTTATGTTGATGACCCTAAATACAATGGATGAATGAGGTATTTTCATATTGTGAAATTTGAACAGTTTGTTTGACCGTTATTAACCCAAATGCAACGGCAATAGGGATAGTTGTAGCCACAATGATCCTAAATATGATTGAAATATGAATTTTATTTATTCATAAGGAAAAATTATGATGGATCTTGAGTTGTGCTGACCCTAAAATAATGGCTGCTTCTAGGGTGAAGGATTATTAAAGTTCCTCACCTGTGTATTGGCCAAATTGATTGGACACAATGTAACATAAAATATTATGAATGGTTTAGATTTCATAGTTACGTAGTATTTTCAGTTGCATAAAATCTTGCTTCTGTTCCTTAATCTTCTCTTTTGGGCGGTTTTCATTTGGTAAATTTGTGATGTCTAAGAAATTGAAACTCAGGTCGTTTATTTCATTCATCACATTTGTCTTTGGAGAACAATGATCAGCCTTAAAGTTATAGATACGTAATTTGATTAGTCGCCTTTGTTGTGGCTACAATGAGATAAGGTAGATCACACAAGTTTGTGTGGAGGCCGCCCAACTTTGTAATGTTTGATAAGGGTGCATAACTCATTGTATGTCCTGAACCTTAGTTTGTGGACCTTCGATTTGAGTTGGCTTGCTTGGTTGCAATGAATTAGCAGAACAAGGAGTGATTGAGAAGTTTTTGGAATGATTTCTCTATATCTGTTTTAGAAGTTTCTTTATGGAGAAAGGAATGATGCTTTTTTTGCTATATAGTTTCTTGATTGGATTTGGAATTTAGCAGTACTGATATGTTGGCAGGAAAAGAATCATAGATTTTTTTTATCTGCATTATATGTGTGTAATGGCAACTTGTTTTATTTATTGACTAGTGTCGAGGCCTAACTCCTAAGTTCTTATATCTTGGGTGTTAATGGTATATTGGTTCCTTTCAAGCTTGGTGGTGTGAATGACATTGGTTATCTCATTTTAGTTTGTTTTGTTCTGCTGGATGAAATTTATATCACTGAATGCTATTGGTTTTGGTGTTAGCTGCATTTTTGCATTTTCTTGTAACAGAGGGTTTGTCATTCCTTCCACATCTTGTGGTTGTATTTTCTGCATTTTTTTAGTATAACCTTGTTGGTTTAAGCTTTCCATTGCATCTTGGTTTTGGTATATTGAAGAGTAGCATTGGATTATTTTTCACGAATAACATTCATAAGGCATGGAATAGAGTTTCATTATCTTAAATTGTTGATATATAAGTACCTTGTTTCATTTTGGAATTTAGTGCATTGTATTAATTGAAACATGGCTAAATAGTATGTCTTCCTTTTTTCTGCATTCCTATTATACCTCTCAAATGTATTAGCATTTGGGGACTCTGCATTTTTATATTCCAAAAACAAAATGTATTGGCATTTGGTGACCCAACATTTTTAACTGAGTTAGTATATATTCCAAAAACAAAATGACGATTGATGAATTTTTCATATTACAACCAACTTAAATATTTCGTCATGACTCTCAATTTTTTGATAACTAGAATAGATCTCTTGTATTTTTTTTCAGATTGTAGACCCTGTTCACACCAAAAGAATGGAAGACATAAAACTAATAGTTATTGGAGATGATTTGTGGAGGTAATTACAGTTCTGTGCCTAACTATTATCATGGTAAGATATTTTTTGGATTAAAGACCCACATCAAAGAAATATTTAATATTATTTACATCTCTTATTATGGTAATCTATTGTTATGACAAGAGTTTACTTTTAATTTGGTTGCACCCGATCTTTCTTGATATTGTTTACATCTCTTAATATGTTTACTCCTCTTATTATTATGCATTTGAAGAAGTATATGATAAATAAAATCACTTTGGCTGAGGACAATGGTAGGCGTTGGTGTGCGCCAATCTTTTCCTGGTTTTAGGTCCCTAGAATCATAAACAAACAGATCTAAGTCAATCCAATCAATTCATGAATCATTATATTTACAAAAACAGAAAGGGAACTACTTCATATTTTCCTTACATGTTACTTTTTATTATTTATTAAGTGTAATTCATCCTACTGGTGGAGGCAAAATGGATGAGAATTGTTAAAATATTATATTAGAATATAAATAATTAGATTAGATGGGCTGTAAGTATTTCGACCCGTTAGTATTACTGTAAATTAGGGTTGTTTAATACTCTTTGTCTATATAAAGAAATTTCGTTGTGTAATTGAAACACACGGGTTATTCAACATGTCTCTCAATACTCTTTATATTCAATATGGTATCTAGAGCCTATTGAGAGACAACCCTAATCGTCAACTACCCGGTGGACTCACTGTCTCCAGTTAATATTTTTTTCTTTCTTTTTTGCCAAACCGTGTTCTCAACTCCGGTTTCCCCTTCTCTGCCTTTAATATGTTGATTTTTCAATCCTTGTCCATCCGTTCACGCTCTACCGTCGCTGTCGTCACTGTTTTTGACGATTTTTTTTGACGAACGACTAATCCAGTAGCGGCGTACACCCCAGATCGGCCAAACCCTTCAGTCGCGTCATCAGAAACATCCACACGCGCCCTCACGCGCCGTCTGCCATCGCTCGCGGGAGATCCATGCGCCGCCTACCACCACCGCGCGTGACGGCGTGTCCGACAATCGTTCACGGTGCCGATTCTTCGATAGCACTCGCCTCGGCCTCCTGCTTCTTCATGCTTCTTGCACTCTATGGTCTACCTCAGGAGGACTCTGCAACTCGTGATCAAATTTTGGGGTCTATTACTGTTCCAGCAGCCCTACTACCTCATTGATCCTCCTTCGAGTACCAACAAAACATCCACTTGAGCATTCTATTACTTAAGTTCCGGGTGACACTGCTGCCCTTGCATCTTAGGGACATAATCAGAATCGTTCTCGTGGAGGACCATCCAACTCTAAGTCTCGTCCCAAATGTGAGCATTGTAATCGGCTTGGACACACTATTGATCGCTATTGGAAGTTGCATGGTAAGCCTTCGCCTTCAATAAATGCAACTCAGGTTGATCCTTCTTCTACTATTCAGACTGCACCATCTCCACAAGGCTCCCCGACAAATTATGAAGATTTTCTTAGATTGGTTCAGAGTCATCCGAACTCTAGTTCTCCTACTTCAGTTGCACACACTAGTAACTAATATGTTTACCTCTCTCACTCATCTTTTCTCGGTCCTTGGGTTCTTGATTCTGGTGTGCCTGATCATGTTACTGGTAATAAAGGTCTATTTTCTTCACTCTCTACATCTGGTTTTTTACCTACTATAACTTCTGCCAATGGTACTCAAACCCGGTCTCAAGGAGTTGACACTTTCCACATTCTCCCTTCCATCTCAGTTGCATCTGTTCTTTACGTACTTGGATGCCCCTTTAATTTACTTTTAGTTAGTTTATTGACTCAGTCTCATGATTGTATTATTACTTTCACTAATGATAATGTTACCTTGCAAGACCGAAATTCGAGATGAACGATTGGCGTCAGATGTGAGTCATAAGGCCTTTATTACATTTTCCAAGACGTGTTCTGCCACAGAGTCCCCTCATACTATCCATGCTCAGCTAGGACACCCAAGTCTTACCAAACTACAAAAACTGGTGCCTAGTTTGTCTACTTTACATTGTGAGTCGTGTCAGTTAGAGAAACACATCCGTAGTAATTTTCCTGATCGAATCAAAAAAAGAGTATCATCTCCCTTTGCTTTAGTTCACTCTGATGTTTGGGGTCCCTCTCGTACTGTGTCTACTTTAGAGTCTAAGTATTTTTGTTACTTTTATTGATGATTATTCTCGTTGTACGTGGTTATTTTTAATAAAAAATAGAGTTTAACTGTTTTCCATTTTTGAGCAATTTTATCAAGAAATTAAAACTCAATTTGGAGTTTCCATTCGTACCTTAAGAAGTGATAATGCTTGGGAATATTTGTCCCATCAATTTCAAACTTTTAAGGCTTCCAACGGTATTCTACACCAAACATCATGTCCTCATACACCCAGCAAAACGAGGTAGCCGAACGCAAAAATTGACATCTCATTGAAACCACACCAACCTTACTTCTCCATGGCAATGTTCCATTTCATTTTTTGGGGGAAGCAGTCTTAACGACGTGCTACCTTATCAATCATATGTCGTCTTCTGTCCTTACTGGCAATATCCCTCATTCGGTCCTCTTTCCCCATACCCTTCTTCACCCACTACCACTTCGTGTCTTTGGGTCCACGTGGTTTGTCCATAATTTATCTCCTAGTTTGGATAAATGGTCAGCTCGGTCACTCAAGTGTGTCTTTCTCGGTTATCATCGGTCCTAAAAGGGCTATCGTTGTTATTCTCTCACACTACACCGCTACGTTACATCAGTCGATGTTACCTTTTTCGAGTGTGTACAATATTTTAAACCTACCCATATAGCTATTGAGTCATATCAAGACATTAATCTCGAACCTCCTCAAGTAGTTATCCTTATCCCATCCACTCATATTCCTATCGAACCTGTCGAGTCTGCCCCCAAACTCCACAACCACTACAAACATATAAGCATCGTCGCTTATCCTCTGTTGTGATTGTTCCTGTTCCCATTACAGACTCTCCTCCGACGCCACCTCCCGATCCGGCCCTGCCACCTGAGCATGACCTTCCCATTTCTCTTCGTAAGGATATTCGCATCACCCGTAATCCATTTCCTCATTATATTGATTTGTGTTATCATCATCTTTCTCCTTTACATTACAATTGATTGTCCTCCTTGTCTTCTGTTTCATTTCCTAAAACTATAAGTGAAGCATTATCCCACCATGAGTGGAGGCAAACAATGCTTGATGAGATGTGTGCTCTACAAAGCAGTGGTACTTGGGAATTAGTTCCTTTATCTCATTCCATGAGATAAAGCCAACGACACCCGACTAACGACTTCCCATGAGATAAAGGAACTGATTCTCAAGTACCACTACTTTGTAGAGCACACATCTCATCAAGCATTGCTTGCCTCCACTCAGAGTGAGATAATGCTTCACTTGTAGTTTTAGGAATAGAAACCGAAGACAAGTAGGACAAGCAAGTGTAATGTAAAGGAGAAAGACGATGATAACACAAATTAATATAATAAGGAGATGGATTACGGGTGGTGCGAATATCCTTACGAAGAGCAATGGGAAGGTCATGCTCAGGTGGCAGGGCCGGATCCGAAGGTGGCGTCGGAGGATAGTCTGTAATGGGAACAGGAACATACACAACAGAGGATAAGCGACGATGCTTCTATGTTTGTAGTGGTTGTGGAGGTTAGGGGGCAGACTCGACAGGTTCTGTAGGAATATGAGTGGGTGGGATAGGGATAACTACTTGAGGAGGTTCAGGATTAATTTCTTGATAGGGCTTAGTTGCTATATGGGTAGGTTTAAAATATTGTACACACTTGAAAAAGGTAACATCGGCTGATGTAACGTAGCGGTGTAGTGTGGGAGAATAACAACGATAGCCCTTTTAGGACCGATGATAACCGAGAAAGAAACACTTGAGTGATCGAGCTGACCATTTATCCAAACCAGGAGATAAATTGTGGACAAACCACGTGGACCCAAAGACACGAGGTGGTAGTGGGTGAAGAAGGGTATGGGGAAAGAGGACCGAATGATGGATATTTCCAGTAAGGACAGAAGACAACATATGATTGATAAGGTAGCACGTCGTTAAGACTGCTTCCCCCAAAAAGCAAAATGGAACATTGCCATGGAGAAGTAAGGTTCGTGTGGTTTCAATGAGATATCAATTTTTGCGTTCGACTACCTCGTTTTGCTAGGGTGTGTGAGGACATGATGTTTGGTGTAGAATACCGTTGGAAGCCATAAAAGTTTGAAATTGATGGGAAAAATATTCTCGAGCATTATCACTTCTTAAGGTACGAATGGAAACTCCAAATTGAGTTTTAATTTCTTGATAAAATTGCTCAAAAATGGAAAACAGTTTAGTTCTATTTTTCATTAAAAATAACCACGTACAATGAGAATAATCATCAATAAAAGTAACAAAATACTTAGACTGTAAAGTAGACACAGTTATAGTATGTAAAAAACCAGATGTAGAGAGTGAATAACATAGACCTTTATTACCAGTAACATGATCAGACACACCAGAAAATATGCTATTGATATTCTTGAAGAAACATGCCTATTAAATGCCAAGTCAATTGATACTCCTATGGATCCAAATGTCAAACTCCTACCCAATCAAGGGGAGCCTCTATCAGATTTAGGAAGATATAGGAGATTAGTTGGAAAATTAAACTATCTCACAGTCACTCATCTTGACATTTCCTTTGCTGTCAGTGTGGTAAGTCAGTTCTTAAATTCTCCTTGCCAAGAACATATGGATGTTTTCATCTGGATTCTTAAATACATCAAAAGTGCACCTCGAAAAGGTCTCATTTATGAAGATAGAGGACATACTTAGATAATTGGTTACTCAGATGCCGATTGGGCAAGCTCACCCATAGATAGACGATCAACTTTTGGGTATTGTGTACTTGTCGGAGGAAATTTAATATCTTGGAAGAGTAAGAAACAAAATGTTGTTGCAAGATCCAACGTTGAGGCAGAATACATGGGCATGGCACTAGTAACATGTGAACTCATATGGTTGAAACAATTACTGAAAGAACTTCAATTTGAAGAGGCCAACACAATGACACTAATATGTGATAATCAAGCTGCATTGCACATTGCCTCGAATCCTGTTTTTCATGAAAGGACCAAGAATTTTGAGATTGAATGTCATTTTGTTAGAGAAAAGATCGAATCGGGTGACATCCTCACTAGCATTGTCAATTCCAATGATCAGTTAGCATATGTTTTTACAAAGTCATTGCGAGGTCCTAGAATTAATTATATATGTAACAAGTTAGGTGCATTTGATTTATATTTTCCAGCTTGAGGGGAAATGTTAAAAATATTAGATTAGAATGTAAATAATTAGATTAGATGGGCTGTAAGTATTCCGACCCGTTAGTATTACTGTAAATTAGGGTTGTTTAATACTCTTTGTCTATATAAAGAAATTTCGTTGTGTAGTTGAAACATACGGGTTAATATGTCTCCAAACACTCTTTATATTCAACATGGTATCTAGAGTCTATTGAAAGACAATCCTAATCGTCAATTACCCAGTGGATCCACTGTTTCCGGTGAATATTTTTTTTCTTTCTTTTTCGGCAAACCGTGTTCTCAACTCCGGTTTCCCCTTCTCTGCCTTTGAAACACTGATTTCTCAATCCTTGTCCATCCGTTCACGCTCTACCATCGTTGTCGTCACTGTCGTCCATGTTTTTGACGGTTTTTTCGAAGAACGACCACTCCAGCAGCGTCGTACATCCCTGATCGGCCAAATCCTTTAGTCGCTTCATCAAAATCATCCACACGCGCCCTCTGCCATCACAAGTGTGAGATCCATGCGTCGCCTACAACAACCGCGCGTGACGGCGTGTTCGACAACCGTTCACGGTGTCGATTCTTCCATAGCAATCGCCTCGGCCTCCTGCTTCCATATATGCCCTCAGTTATATATATATGCTTCCATATTTATTTATTTATTATTGATTCAATTGCACTAACTTTACTTAGGGTTTGAAAAAATTAGGGTTGAAATTTTTTTCTCTTCCATACATCATTTCTTCCCTGTGCAACTGCGTATTCATTTTTCCTCATCCTTATTATTATTGTTGTTGTTGTTGTTTTTTGTTGGGACCGGATAAAGGACACATCAAATTCGACCTAATTCGTCATTTGTACACCCCTAATCAAAATTATCAGTCAATTATTGACCGGTTTGTTATTTGGGAGAAGATTAATTGTGATAGAATATTTATTAATTGTGGTTCACCGTCTTTATGAGATTATGGAGCTTCGTTAAAATATGAAGATTACTTACTCATGTGTTAGGAGAAGCTAAATATGTTGCACACTATTTTGCCCAAGATGGCTTATTGCATGATCAACTCAATTTATTTGACTTGGTTTTGAGATTTATGCCCTTTTGCTTTGATTGTTGATAGTGTAGGAACCATTTTTCTCCAGGGTTTTACCTTTGTGTTTTCCTTGTTGCATTATCCTTTACTTTATTCGAAAATAAAAAATAAACAAAAATGGATCAATATTGCTCATTTTTCATATGTGCACATAATGTTTTTTTTAGGTTCGTAGATGAAATGATCTTGCTTGGGATAGGGGGCTGCGGCCAACAAAAAAAATATATATAGGTAAAATGATAAAAATGCCTTTATAAAATTACAAAAATACCTAAAACCCTAAATTAGTATCCTCTCTCTCTTGTTGCGCCGCTGCTGCCTCGCCTTGGCCGTTCGTCTTTAAAACTCAAAAGGTTCAGATTTTTCTAATTTGCTGATTTTGCTGAACATAGTCTTTGAACAAGATGTTTGTGCTGATTTTTTGTTACTGGTTTTTGTGTGATTTTTGTTGATTTAGCTAATTTATGTTTCCTAAATTATTTGATTTATTGGACAACATATACGGAAGATTTAGAATGATGGCTGCCTGTTTGCTGATTTTGTTTCCTAAATTGCTAATTTTGGTGATTTACAATAAAGAAACATTAATAATGGTTGCTTGTTTTAGAATGCAACTCTTTACATTAATAATGGTTCCTGTTTGTTGTGGCTACAATGGTTGTAGAAATGGTATAAGGTTGATTGTGCAAGTTAGTGTACTAACCACTAAAATTTGTAATGTTTTGTAAGGGAACAATATTCGTGTTTTTTTTCTTCTGAAATTTTGTTTTTGGATCTTTGATTTGGATGGTCCGCCCTGTTGTCAGTCTCTTGAAAGAAAA
>NC_021164.2:57917705-57917941 GCF_000331145.2 Cicer arietinum | reverse complement strand
TTTCATTCTTCCTTAGCCTATGATGTCCTATCATAGATTATCGAACCTCCGACAGACAGAATCCCCATGCATGCGTTCTTTCTCTCCCCCCCTCCGCCATACATCTCTTTTTTTTTTCTTTTGGCCGGCATTGAACCCCACCTTAGGTGCTGAGTGGTGTCCTCCCCTCCCTAATACCTAAAAAAAAAGTTCCGTCTATGGAGCCTAAAGCTTAAACCATGGCAGTAAGCAGTAAG
>NC_021164.2:57915700-57917383 GCF_000331145.2 Cicer arietinum | reverse complement strand
GCACGGACTGGCGAAGTCAATTGAATGACCAAAGCATCGGTTGCTTCCACTTGTGGCCTTCTTCAATCGCCTTGACACCTTTATCTCAGGGAACCCCCTCTTCTCTCTTCTTCTCTTCATGTATGTATGTGGGCTGCCTGCCCCGTCCCGAATAGACGAACATGAACAAACTGAAGAAAGGCGCGAGATAGAGTTTATACTCAATGCACCTCCCCTCTTCCACAATTAGGTGAAGACCAGGGGGCCGGAAACCCCAACGGGAAACCTTTCACCGCGCCACACGATTCTTTCGCGAATCGCTCTCACAGACGCACTCCTGCCTCTGCAAGCAAAGAGGTTTCAAAGAGATACCAGGCGACCAAGTGAAAGTGAGCAGCCCCGAGCAAATCTTCTAGAGAGCGTACCCGTTGTAGCCAAAAAAAAAAAAAAAGAAATGAACAGCAGCATCTATAGTTGTGGGCAGTCAAAAAAATAGGTTCTTCGAAGCTGTGCTAATGGTGGTCAAGGATAAGGTACTAGCTTCAGTGGGAATTAGAATGTGTTCCGTACCACTGTTGAGCGGTTTTTTTGCAAAAAGAATGTATGGGTGTGCTGATATGAGTAACAAGGGTCTTCGAATGTGTAATTCTTTGGTCATCATTTCGATTGTTTTATTCTTCCTTTTTTTTTTTTCCGTACATTTTGTCTCGGTCGTACTGGGCTTGGATTTTTCCATTTTTTGGCTGAAAGTCAAATGGTCCATTTTCAGCAAGTCTCTCAACCTCCTCCTTAGTCGGCTCGGGTTCGGGGGTCTGGCCACCTTGACAATAGGATGTCTTTTGCGAGCACTATTCAGTGCCAAGGAAATGCCTCTTTGGATGTATCCATCTGGGGCTGATGCTGGCTCATAAGCAAGCGTAAACAAAGAGCAGCATCAGCCTTTCCTCCCGGACCCTCCGCTCCTATCCAAAATAGGTCGGCTTCCACTAGTTCCGTGGAGCAGCCAGCTCCGCCAGCCAAACCTTACATAGCCCTCCTTCAGCTAGAGGGGGAGCTAAAACGTCTTATCAACGAGAGAGATTATAGACTTCGTGGAAAATAAATTGGAAGACCTGGGCAGCCACGGGGTCAATTTTATGAGCAAGCGCTACGCCTGTTATGGAATGAACTCGACATAGATCAGAGTACGAGTCTGGACGAACTTCAATACTGGAGGGATTCACTAAGGGAAAATCCCCCAACAATACAAATCCTTTTTTGGCTTCTATAAGCCCGGGGGGATTTTTTATGAAGGGAATACACCTCTTGGTTATAAGACCTACTACTAAACAAAGGTGGAAAAGCCAGGATGAGAACTCCACTACTTAATCTACTGGGGTGGTTATTAGGTACATTCCGTGGCGCTGTTGGATGCTTCTGATCAATAGAACAGGAAGAGGAGGAAAAAAAAGCTTATGATGAGCATCTATTTGAGTCGATCATTTCCAAGATGTAATTCAAGTTTATTCTTATGTAGTGGAAATGCCTTACAATCTGAAGTTTTACGCTTAGGGGAAGACATGTTCTTGGTGGATGCAGGACCTGGGACCCCCAGAAATTGTATGCAAGATGAGCCTACAAGAGTGCCAATCAACCGAGCCACCAGGTTTGAGAATAAGGTGGGATTCCTGGATCTAGTGGCCGGTGAATCACTGATCAAAAAGA
>NC_021164.2:57903200-57910700 GCF_000331145.2 Cicer arietinum | reverse complement strand
TACAATAATACAAAGCAGAATTTATACAAACTAGGAGATTAAGGCTGGGCGCTAATCTAGCCTAAGAATTAGGGAAGTTATTCTCCTCATAATTGCTAATTCTAATAAGATAGGAAAGGCTAGGAATTAGCTAATACTAATCTATATTTAATGGACATACAGCTGTCATAAAACTGTACAAAACAAAATCTGTTGATTCTCCTTAATTAGCGCCAATCTTCAACACTCCCCCTCAATCTGGGTGGTAGATATCTATCATACCCAGATTGGACCTGATAGTTTCGTATGTGTGCCTTGAAAGTGCCTTTGTTAGAATGTCTGCTGTTTGTCTGTTTGATGAGATGTGGTTAACACTTATGATCTCATGATCAATTTTCTCCTTAATGAAGTGTTTGTCTATTTCCACATGCTTTGTTCTATCATGGTGAACCGGGTTTTTTGCAATACTTATAGCTGCCTTGTTGTCACAAAGTATTCTCATAGTGTAGTTAGTAGGAATTTTGATCTCATCCAACATTCGTTTGAGCCAAATCCCTTCACAAATTCCTTGTGCCATAGCTCTGAATTCAGCTTCTGCACTACTTCTAGCGACCACAGATTGTTTCTTACTTCTCCATGTTACCAAGTTTCCCCATACAAAGGTGCAATAGCCTGTGGTGGATTTCCTGTCAGATAAACTCCCTGCCCAATCTGAGTCGGTATAAACTTCAATTCCCTGGTTGTGGCTCTTCTGGAAATAGAGCCCGCGGCCAGGTGTACCCTTTAGGTATTGAAGGATTCTATTTAGAGCCTTCATGTGAGTCTCAGTTGGGTTGGACATGTAGCGACTAGCCAAGCTCACAGCAAAACCAATATCTGGTCTAGTGTGAGTTAGATAGATTAGTTTTCCAACTAAGCTTTGGTATCTATCCTTATCAGCAGGTACACTTTCTTCTTCACTTTGTTTCATGGGTTCTACCGGAGTATTGGCAACTTTGCATCCAAGCATCCCTGTTTCTTTGAGTAAATCCAAAGTGTATTTCCTTTGAGAAACACAAATACCATCCCTTGTCCGAGCAATTTCCATTCCTAGAAAGTACTTGAGTTGGCCCAAATCTTTGACTTCAAATTCTTCGGTTAAGATACTCTTGAGGTGGCTGATTTGATCATGATCATCTCCTGTAATAACAATATCATCAACATAGACAATAAATAAGGCTATTCTTCCCTCCGGAGAGTGCTTAACAAACATAGTGTGGTCTGTTTGGCATTGGGCAAAGCCATCTTCCCTGACAACTCTTGTTAGTCTATCAAACCATGCTCTTGGAGATTGTTTCAAGCCATAGATGGATTTATGGAGTTTGCATACCATGTTTGAGGTGTCATGTGATTCAAGCCTGGGAGGTATTTTCATATACACCTCTTCTTCTAGCTCACCGTTTAGGAAGGCATTCTTTATATCTAATTGGTGTAGGGGCCGATCTAGATTTGCTGCCAATGATAATAGGACCCGGACTGAGTTGAGTTTTGCCACATGTGCAAAGGTCTCTTCATAGTCCACTCCATATGATTGAGTAAATCCCTTTGCAACTAATCGGGCCTTGTACCTGTTTATACTCCCATCAGCATTGTGTTTAACCGAAAAGATCCACTTGCATCCCACTGGTTTCTTCCCTTCAGGTATTGTGGTGATTTCCCATGTGCCATTTTTTACCAGTGCTTGCACTTCTTCAGTTACAGCTGATACCCATTAAGGTTTCTGTAGAGCTTCTTGAACATTCCTTGGAATTTCTATGTTGTCAATGGCTGCTACAAATGATCTGTAGTTTTGTGATAATTTTCCATAGGAAACACAATTCTCAATAGGGTGTTGAGTGCAAGTTCTCACCCCTTTTCTTACAGCAATAGGAATATCAATATCAACAGTGTCAAGATTTTACAGGGAGTTTAGAGTTTGGGATAACGTTACTTGTAGGGATTTCATTTTCTGGAATTTGGTGAGACTCATGGCTTTGCGGTGGAGCTGTGCTAGGCTCTACTTCCTTCCTCCTTCTTTTTTCATAAGTTTTCCAACTTCCTTCGTGTGTTCCTTGATTATGTTGGGTTGTTCCAATTTCATTGTTTTTTCCATTTTCTGCCTCGGCCACTGCTTCAGTTTCTGTTTGATTATGTTGGGTTGTTCCAATTTCATTGTTTTTTCCATTTTCTGCCTCGGCCACTGCTTCAGTTTCTGTTACAACAACCGGTTCAGGTTCTGCTGTCCTTTCAGTTGGGATAGGGGCAGTTTCTGTTTGTTCAAACATCCAAGGTTGGTATTCTAAAGTTTCAATTGGATATGTGTGTACTTGCTCCCCCTGAATGCCAACTTTGGGGTAGTAGGGTTGGTTCTCAAAGAAGGTTACATCCATGGTGTGGTAGAATTTTTTGGTGATGGGTGAGTAACATCTGTACCCTTTTTGGTGAGGTGAGTAACCAAGAAAAATGCACTTGATAGATTTGGGGTCAAGTTTACTACGGTGTGGGTTGTGGTTGTGGACGAAGGATGAGCATCCAAAAATCTTTAAGGGAATGGAGGTGAGTATTTTGCTGGTTGGGAAGAAGATTTGGAGTGTGGAGAGGGGGGTCTTGAGGTTAAGGATCCGGGAAGGCATTCTATTTATAAGGTGTGTTGCCGAAAGGACAGCTTCCCCCCAAAACTGGTTCGGGACATTTGTGGCTAACATGATTGATCTAGTTACTTCCAAAATATGTCTATTCTTTCTTTCCGCAACTCCGTTTTGTTGTGGAGTGTCCACACAAGAGCTTTGGTGAACAATGCCAACTTTTTGTAGGTAAGAACTTAGAATCGAATTGTAGTACTCACAACCATTGTCAGTTCTAAGCACTTGGATCTTGTTGTGAAATTGAGTTTGCACCATGTTGTGGAAAACCTCAAAGATCCTTCCTACTTCTAATTTCTCTTTCATTAAAAATACCCAGGTAACACGAGTGTGATCGTCAATGAACGTGACAAACCATCTAGAACCAGTAACATTCTTAATGCGTGATGGTCCCCATTCATCACTATGAATTAGGGTGAAAGGTTGGGATGACTTATAGGGTTGGGGTGGGTATTGGCTACGTGTATGTTTGGACAATTGGCAAATTTCACAATGAAAATGCTTCTGATTTTTATTGAATAAAGAAGGAAATAATTTTTCCAGATACATGAAATTTGGGTGGCCTAATCGATAGTGCCATAACATTACAGGATTGTCACTACTTGGAACACTAGCTGCTGCATATGACTGGTTCTTGAGTCCTCTTTCTAATTCTTCAGCTTGAAGTAGGTAGAGTCCAGCACACTCTTTAGCACTGCCAATCGTCTTCCCCGACTCCAAAATCTGAAATTCACACAAGTTAGGAGAAAATTTAGTAACACATTTCAAATCTCTTGTGATTTTGCTAATGGACAGCAAGTTGCAATCAAGTTTTGGCACATATAGAACATATTCTAGTGTAATATTAGGTGACAAAATAATTGATCCTGTACCCATGACCTTAGAATGTGTGCCATCTGCTATTCGGACAGTGCAGTTAAATGGATAAGGAGAATAACTAGTAAACAAATTAAAATTTCCAGTCATGTGATCTGAAGCCCCTGAGTCAACAATCCATGACTTTGTTTTTCCCATGCTAGTATTTAGAGCATGTGAGACATTACCTCTCTGAGCCACTACAGCCGTACCACCTTTTTCTGTAGAGAGCATGGTTTGTTTGAAGATTTTTTGTAAAGCCTCCATTTGTTCCTTGTTAAATGGAAATGAAGTAGATTTTACCTCAGCTTCTTGGTGGTTAAAAATTGCGTTGCCTCTGCTGTCCCTGCTTTTGAATTGCTTGGCTTCTGGGGGTTTTCCATGTATAACCCAACATATTTCTTGTGTATGGCCTGGTTTCTTGCAGTGATCACACCAGGGACGATTTTTCTTTTGAAATGGCCGAATTTGGTTTCCTCTTGCAGCCATTGCTGAGCTCTCGGTGGGAGGTGTTGAGGTGGCATTTCCCAACATGAGTTTCCTCCTGCTCTCTTCTCTCCTTACTTCTGAAAAGGCTTCCCGAATTTTGGGAAGAGGTTTGGTTCCAAGGATCCTTCCACGGACTTCATCAAGGTCCTTGTTTAGTCCCAATAGGAACATGTAGATTCTGTCCTTCTCCACCAGCTCTTTGAATTTTTTCTTATCCCCTGGACAGTCCCATGTGACTTCTTCATATACATCTAGTTGTTGCCAATGTCTACTAAGTGTATTAAAATACTCAGTAACAGAAGATTCTCCTTGTCGAAGGTTGTGTAGAATGCTTCTTATCTCAAATATGGCAGAGGTATTGTCCACATTTGAATATGTTTCCTTCACAGCATCCCATATCTCCTTTGCCGAATCATAGAACATGAAATTTTCACCAATTTCGTTGGTCATGGTGTTGAGCAGCCATGACATTACTTGGCTATTCTCAAGTTTCCATTTTTGAAGGGTGGCATCTCCTTCTTGGGGACATTTTGTGTCTCCTGTGATGTAGTCTTCTCTCCCTTTTCCTTGAAGGAAGATCTTGACTGATCTTACCCATTGGGTATAGTTTTGACCATTTAATTTATGGCCAGTGATGAGATGACTGAGCCCATCATGTGAACTGGTCGGAAATGATCCAGATTCCATCTTTGGCTGTTTGTCGGAAGGTTCACCCATTGCTGGCGGCGCTAGGGTTTTCTTAGGGATGGATCAGATCGAGCTCTGATACCATGCGGAATTTTCTTATTTTATTTTCTATATCTTTACAATAATACAAAGCAGAATTTATACAGACTAGGAGATTAAGGCTGGGCGCTAATCTAGCCTAAGAATTAGGGAAGTTATTCTCCTCATAATTGCTAATTCTAATAAGATAGGAAAGGCTAGGAATTAGCTAATACTAATCTATATTTAATGGACATACAACTGTCATAAAACTGTACAAAACAAAATCTGTTGATTCTCCTTAATTAGCGCCAATCTTCAACAAAACTTAACCTTTATTCCTATTTAGCTTACCGACTTCCTTTGGGGCTCTTTTTTCGCCCACCAGAAAGTCCCAATACGGGACCTTGTGCCTTAGCACACATGCTCTTTCTCTTCCTATTCCTTTCCTCCTTGATTAAGCCCTGTTGATCTTCAATCTATCGCTTGTTCTCCTTGCGAGGTGGAACCACACTATACTTTAGTTCCATTGGGCTATTTACAAAAAAGACGAATCCATCTGAAACCACTAATTCGGATGAAAGCAAACTACTAAGGAAAGAAATTCCCTTCCTCTACTGGGATTGACTCACTTAGAAGGGGTCCCATTCCTTTGGCTCCAACTGGACCTCTCCTATGTAACTCCAACTGGAAGGGGGGACGGAATATAAATTGAATATTACGGGGTTGATTGATCATACTTGATGACTGATTGATGGATACCTTTGTTATATAGTTCCGATGAACCCCGCGTATGTCATCTATAGGGGCTACCTGAAGCTATTCTCCGATCGGTACCTATACCTACTATTCATGAACATAGTCGATGTTAAGGTTACTATAGATGGAAATGCTTCCACCTCAGCCCTTCTTCCCTTAAGGAAGAATAATTACATTTGCTTCCCCGAAAGCCTAAAAACAAGAGTTCCAGGGGGCTCAGTAAACCCTATTTGCTATAGTTTTTAAAGGCCTGAAGGATATATAAAAAGGGAATTCAATTCTTTCCTTTATCAAGGAAGCCAGACCTAATAGCTCTCACGCTTCTAAGTCTTTCTGGCTTGCTTTGGCTTGTCGGATAAGACCGGGTGCTATTAACCCTCTTTATTACAGGTGATAAATTACCTTACCTTTTCATTAGTAAGGAAACTTCGAGCTCATATAAGAATTCCTCCTTCTTACCGTAGAATCTTTCTATCTCAATCTCATCTTTCTCTTTATAAGCCCTGTGCTCCGAATCCATTTTGCCGATTCACGTACGTCTAAATGAGTTCCCCAGAGGACAGGATCATGATGACCTCTGGCTCTTTGAGCAAGTCCAAGAGCCGCAAACGGAAAGCAAGGAAATGTCACCTACAAAAGGAGGAAAGCACTTCGAAGAAAGACTAGTCCAACTCTTAGATGGACAAATGTCGACACTTGAGTCAAAGTCTTCAACCGACAGTACAAAAAGAACTAATGTCCCCATTGTTATGATCGGAAACAATATAAAAAAATGTATAAGAAAGAGAGGGCCACTACAATCAATGTTTATCAGACTACTCTTTCAAAGTCAACTGCAACAGCTACGACTAAAAGAAGAGCAAATAATTTCCCGGGGGGATGCATTAAACAGAGAATATGTCGAAACATCAAATTTCAAATGCAGGATAAGATTAAATTAATAACTATAACACAACCAGGCTCGAAGTAATATCACCAGAATATAAGGATATTGGAGGGGCGGAAAAAACAAAAGCAATGGAAAGAAAAAAAATAAAAGTATATTAGCGAAAGACGGTGTCTTCTTTTTTGCAACAGCCGATTCGTTCACAGCCTTTACGCCCACTCCCACTCAACTACTATTAGACCTCTTTTGGGCATCCGCTTAAACCAACTCTGCTGGCCTGAAGCCTATTTGTCCAATCATTCCCTTCCGAACAGCTTGGCTTGCATTCGATGCTTCTAAAGGGGGATGAATGTCTTATCTTATTATAATATTTTGCATTAGTCTTTTTTGTCCCAATCCCTCAACAGCTCCTTCTCTTGCAGCCTATTCTCTAGAAGTCGCAGCTCCCTATGGGCATTCAATACATCCACCGCCACTTCTTCTTAGATCGTTCGTGCCCCATAGCCAATGGCTCACTTCCTATAAGATGCCTATGGTACTTAGATACTTTCAATCCCCTCGGGTTCTGTTCTATTAGTGGAATCCCCCAAAGCGGAAGAAGCTAAATGGTAAAGGTCCCTTCCCTCAGTTACTTCTTTTCCTTCCCTTACCAATTATTTTTTAAAGACTGCTTCATCCCACCACCTTCATCCTATCTTCATGTCCGATAATCTCTGATGTTGAAGCTGTTGAGAATCGCCTCTTTGACACTACCAGACCAACATCAACTAACTCTCCAGGCTAAGCCAATAAGATCGAATAAGAGGAAGTTTCATGTGCTTTCGGGAAATATAAAAAATATTCCAAAAAGAGATTCAACCCCCAAAAGAGCTCAGGGCATGAGATGCAGCGGTTAGGTCCCTATTGTCTTCTGCATCGGTTCCTGATTCAATTGCCCAAGAAAGAAAGGGCTATGCGAAAGGTTGCTTCAATATTCCTTTCGTCGGGTAGTTTTCGTTGAGAGCGAGGACCGAACGGATGGAAGAGGCACGTGACTGCTTGGACGCTGGGGAATAGAGGAGGGTTTTCTAATCATACGACCGCCGAGGGTGCCCTGCATGAGACAAAAGACAAATGAATCTCTGGTCTGTCAAACCGGGGGAGAGCCACTACAGCTTCATCACCTCT
>NC_021164.2:57859197-57903069 GCF_000331145.2 Cicer arietinum | reverse complement strand
ATACTAAAGGTAATAAGCATTCTATTCTTGACTCTAGATGATCTATTGAGTAAGCCACTTGTTAAGTAATAATAAGTAATATCACAAGAACCAGTAATTGGAATTTCTTCCCTGAAACTTATTTTTTTGGTACAGCTCGAAGAGACAGAAGATTAGAGGAGGGCAGATGAGATGACACTCAAAACACTGATACTCTAAACCCTGGGACTGGTACTTCAATTGGATGGGCTGGACCAAGACAAGAGGGAACTTTCATTGCAACTTCCATCGATCGAGTTTCAATTGCTTTTTCTGTTGATCTAGGTGAGAAAGCTTACTAAGCCAACCTCTGCTTTTGTCTGTCTCCCAAGGATAGCTCCTTTGTTTAAGGAACTATGTGCACTTCGCGCAATAGAAGAGGAGAATGGAACGGTTTACAAGCACTATTTATGAAATATTGTCCTTATGCATACTATGTCCATTGTTTTGCTCATCGATTGCAACTTCGGTTACTGCATCAAGAAAAGTTGTTCCAATTCATAAATTTTTTGAGAAATTAAGTTTTTTTGTTAATGTTGTTTGTTCTTCTACTAAGTGTCATAATGAGTTACAAGCTGCTCAATTAGAGGAAATTGCACATTTGCTAGAAATTGATGAGATTGTAAATGGTAAAAGTACAAATCAAATTGGTAGTTTGAAACGAGTTGGGGATACTCGTTGTGGATCACATTTCTCTTCTATTTGTAGCTTGATAAATATGCATGAGGCAACTTGTACTATTTACAAAAAAATTAAAAATGAAAGCACAAGTTATTCTACATGCGAGGATAATGATAGTGCCTATAATTATTTGAAGGCGTTTGATTTTATATTTATCTTGCATTTAATGAAAGACATTATGAGGATAACTGATATACTTTGTCAAGCCTTACAACAAAAATCTCAGGATATAATAAATGCCATGTATTTGGTTGGAACAACAAAGTCTCGTTGTGATGCATTATTTATTGAATGAAGACTTTTTATGAAAAACATGATATTGAGATTCTTGATCTCAACGATGTTCATTCGAAAACAAGTATTGGACGCTCTCGTCTTCAACAAGGTTAGGTTACAATAGAGCATTATTTTATATTTGAAATATTTTTTCCTGCCATTGATCAACAATTACAATAGTTGAATAAAAATTTAGTGAGCAAACAATAGATTTATTAACTCTAAGTTGTGCTTTGACTCCTAAGGATAAATATAAAACTTTTAACATTGAAAAAAATTGCACTATTGTTGAAAAATATTACCATGTGGATTTCAATATACAAGAAAAGATTAATTTGAAATTTCAATTTCGACATTTCTTGGTTGATGCTTGTCAAGATTTAAATTGGAAGAATTTAACAATTATCCAAGAATTATGCTCATGTTTGGTTGCAACTGAAAAGGCGCAAAATTTCTACTTGATTGATAGACTACTATGTCTTATTGTGACTCTTCTAGTTTCTACTGTCACAACTGAAAGGTCTTTTTCAGCAATGAAAATTATTAAGTCTAGGTTAAGAAAGAAGATGAAAGTTGACTTTTTGGTAGATAGCATTGCAGTTTATATTGAAAGAGAAATTGCTGCAAGTATCAGTTCTGAGTCTATTATTGATGATTTCAAGTTAATTAAAGAGCGTAGAGAATTACTTTAAGGTATTCTTAAGTCATGTAATTAAATTATTTGATACTTCACTTTGTGCTTATTACAACTTAATTTTTTGCTATATAATATTATTTGCATATTTAATTTATACATATTATAATTTTATGCTGGACACCTCAAACTTTTTAGTCATAGACGGAATGGTAAATAAACCGCATACAATTGCAAACGAGGTCTATAGATGAAATGATAAATAAATTCGCATACAATTCCGAGGTTTTAAGACGAATTTGAGACTTGAAGTCCAATCTAAATTTTTTAACATCTTTTAGTTGAACAAGTTGTAAAATACTTATGTTTTTGATGAAGACAAAGACCAAGGAAAGTGATCAAGTTGCAAGCTCAAAGAGAAGTCAACGATCAAGTCAACTATTTTCAATATGCTAGAAGACTTATAATTTAAGGTACATGATGCAATCTAATATTGTTATATTTTAAATGCACATCGGAACCTTCTATTGTAGCATATGCATCAAAAGAATTTTCAAAGGGTCAAATTGCATAAACAATGTTTGAAAATTAAGTTTTTGACAAAAGTCAAGGTTTTATTCGATATATATATGTGTAGCTGAACACAAATGAAATCAGTAGCAAAAACTACACATTTGTATTCGACTACAACATGTTGTAGCCAAATACAAACCCAAGTTAATAACAAAATCTTCACATCTGTATTCGACTACAGGATGTTGTAGCCGAATACAAATACCAAGTCGGTAGCTAAAACTGCACTTTTGTATTCGACTACAACATGATGTAGTCGAATACAAAATCAAGTCAATAGCAAAATTCAATCACCTGTATTCGACTACAAGGATTTGTAATCAAATACAAGCTTAAAATTTTGAAATAAATCTGAACGTTACAGAGGTGTATTCGACTACACTTAAGTTGTAGTCGAATACAACTGCGAAGCAATTCAATTTTTCAATTTAGATTCAATCTGGATTATTGCATATGTTTATCAAATCTCTAGGAACGATTGTCATTGATCTGAAGTGATATCTTAGGAGTATAAATACTTCATAGATTCAGGTTTAACTTAAGAACCTTAACAACAATCTTAGAACAACTTTGAACAGCTTTCTAAAATACTTTGTGAATTATTCAAAGTCATACTTTCATATTTCAAGTACAAGTTTTACATTGCCATATCATTGAGAAAAGTTCTCTGTTGTACTTGAAATTATATTAGAGTGTTATCATTATACTCAAATGTTATACCCTCTTGATTTCAGTCAAAATCGTTGTTGTAAAACCATTCAAGTTATTGTGTAAATTGAGGAAAGTAGTGCACTTTCTTCAAGTGTTGTAAACTAGGATAGTGGTGTGCTATCTTAGGAAAATTGTTAGAAGTTTGTAACTGTAAAACACATGTTTTTGATGAAGACAAATACCAAGGAATGTGATCAAAGTTACAAGTCAAATAATCGAAGTCAACAATGTTCACACAAATTAGAAGATATATAATGTAAAGGTACATGATGCAATCTAATATTCTTATATTTCAAATACACATGAGAACCTTTCATTTTAGCATATGCATCAAAAGGATTTTCAAAGTATCAAAAATGTATGAATAATGTTTGAAAATAATATTTTTGACAAAATACAATGTTGTATTCGAATACAACATGTTGTAGTCGAATACATACAAGTCAGTAGCTAAAACTGAACATCTGTATTCAACTACGAGATGGTGTAATCGAATACAAGTGCTAAGTCAGTAGCAACAACTGAACATCTATATTCGAATACGAGACAACATATTCAAATACAAATGCTAAGTCAGTAGCTAAAACTGCATATATGTATTCGACTACAACTTGGTGTAGCCGAATACAAAACCAAGTTAGTGGCCAAATTCAAACATCTGTATTCAAATACAAGAATGTGTATTCGAATACAAGCTTCAAAATTCAAATAAAACTGAACGTTAAAAGGATGTGTATTCGACTACACACAAGCTGTAGTCGATTACAACTAGAAACAATGCAATTTTTCAATTTTGAAATAGTTCCTGATCATTGCATTTCTTCATCAAACCTCTAGGAACGATGACCACTGATTTGAAGTGATGTCTATAAAGTATAAATACCCCATCATAACTTCAGTTTAAAGAAAATCAATCCTACTACCAAACCTTGAACAATTTTGAACAATTTTCTGAAATATTCTCAAAGTTATTTTTCATATTTCAAGTACTTGCATTAGATTTTCACATCATTGAGAAAAATTATCTAGTATACTTGAAATATTGTTGGATTGATATCATTGTACAACTATACTCAGTTTTTTAGTCAAGAACATTTGTTAAAAAGATCATTGAAATTATTGAAAGTAGTATACTTTCTTTAAGTATTGTAATCTAAGATAGTGGTGTGCCATCTTAGAAAATGTGTTAAAAGTTTGTAGCAGAGATCCTAAGGTGGAATTTGTACATATTCTAACACTAGTGGAAAAATCTCTTGTGGTGTGCAAGAGGACTGGATATACCTTTGGTCCTAAGGGGAACTAGGATAATATCGTCGTGTTCATTATTTTTCTGCTATTTATCTTTTTCATACACTACCTTAATTAGAAAAATCGATCACTAAATTTCTAAAAACAAGAAAATTTCTAAACACCTAAACCCCTAATCTCTTAGGTGCACCTATGTTCTTACAATTGGCATTAGAGCTTGGTTCCAGTAATTTGCTCCTCGATACTTATTAATGATTTCCGCACAAACAGTTTTTAGAGATAATGGTAGTAGCAATAAACTACCATGCTTCGTTGGAGAATAATGTGACTTTTAGAAGATATGCATGCAAGCATATCTTGAGGCACGAGGAGATGATATTTGGGATGCAGTAGAAAATGGTCCTATGTTCCAAAAACAGTCATCGATAATAAAGAAGAATACAAAATTAAAGCTTCATGGATAAATGATAACAAGAGGAAATTGCTATTTGATAAGAAGGCCAAAAATATGTTACAACCTGCACTTGGAATGGATGAATTCTTTCGTGTGTAACATTGCAAAACGACTAAAGAAATATGTGATACACTTGAAGTAACACATGAATGAACTATTGAGCTAAAACGTTCCAAACTCAACACATTATCTCAAGAATATGAGTTATTTCGAATGCAGCCATGATAATCCATTTTGGACTTACAGAAAATATTTTCTCATCTAACCAACCATTTGTCAGCACTTAGAAAAACATTTACTAATGATGAATTAAACCTCAAAATGTTAAGATCATTAACAAAGGCTTGACAACCGAAAGTAACATCAATTTCTGAAAAGAAAAGTCTATCAAAGATGTCTCTTTCTGCACTTTTCGAAAAACTTCAAGAACATGAAATCGAATTTCGAAGGTTAGAAAAGAAGACCAAGAACATTGCCTTGAAAGCAGAATCAAAAGAAAAAATCAATTATGAGAATTAAGATGAAGATGAAAACATCACCTTCCTCGTAAAGAAATTTGGTAAGTTTCTTAAAAACGATAAAACCTTTAAAAGGAAAAGTTTCAGAAATAAGGATGTTTCCACTTCAAGCCAAAACTTCACTTTCTTTGAGTGTGGAAATCAAGGACACATAAAGGCAGAATATCCAAACACTATCAAGAAAAATATTCTCAAAAAGAAAGAATTTAAAAAGGCATATATAGCATGGGAGAACAACGAATTCAGTTCATCTTCGAATTCAGAAAGTGACGAATGCACAAATGTCACCTTGATAGCATCGCATCAATCCGAAAAAGAAGAATATGTCACTAACAAAGACTCTTCTCATCACAATGAGACTAATAATGAATTAATTATTGAATATAATGATGCTCAAAATGCAATTAAAGAACTACTTATGGAACGTAAAAATCTGTTTAAAATAGTGTCAACTCAAAAGAGACAAATCTAATCTCTTCAAGAGAACATTGACACTATGGAAAAGAATTCTGAGAAATTAAAACAGAATTTTACATCCAATAAGTGTGATTCTCTTTCTTTCAAAATTGTCCAATTAAATAGAGTAATTGGAAGATATGAAAAAGGACAAGTTGGAAAATGTTTTAAATATGCAAAGATATTCAAATGACAAAAGTGGTCTTGGTTACTCAAAATTTGATAAACCAAGTATAAATAAAACTATCTTTGTTAAAGCAAGTAACCAATCCAAAGAGAAAGTTATAATTATGCAAAGAGATCATCATTTTAAAAATAAAATAATTCAAAAGAAATCTCATATACATACATATAAAAGTAAATATACTCCTACATGTTTTTATTGTGGTCTAAATGGCCACACACCTAATGCTTGTCATTTTAGAAATTTTGGTGTTCCAAATGAGCATTATGTGTGGGTCAAGAAAGGTACTAATCCTCAAGGACCTAAAGCACTTTGGGTACCTAACAAATCATGATATTATTTTGTAGGTATGCAAATAAAGTATCTCTAATATGTGGTACTTGGATAGTGGATGCTCAAAACACATGACCGGTGACAAAATAAAAATTTCAGCTCTAACTCTTGAATCAAAAGGTTATGTTCTATGGAGATAACAAGGGAAAAATTTTAGGCATTGGAAAAATTGGTACAACCCCTTCTCCTTCAATTGAAGATGTTTTATATGTTGAGGGTTTAAAACACAATTTGATTAGCATTAGCCAGCTTTGCGGCAAGGGTTACAAAATTGCTTTCAACAAAGATGAATGCATTATCTGAAACGAAGTATCAAATGAAATTCAGTTTGTTGGTAAGCGTTTTAAAAACATTTTTATACTTAATCTTGATGATTTATCCTCAAAAATAAAATGTCTTATGGTAAGTGATAACAATGATGCATGGCTATGGCATAAAAGATTTGCACATATTCATATGGATCATTTAAACAAGTTAGTCAAGCATGACCTTGTTGTAGGCTTACCAAAGATGAAATTTATAAAGGATAAATTATGTGATGCTTGTCAAAAGGGTAAACAAACTAAGGTTTCATTTAAACCCAACAATATCATATCAACCTCAATACCACTTCAATTGATACATATGGATTTATTTAGTCCATCAAGAACTAAAAGTCTTGGTGGAAATTCATATGGACTAGTAATTGTTGATGATTACTCAAGGTTCACTTGGACCATATTTTTGGCATATAAAAATGAAGCTTTTAAAGCATTTAAAAATTATGCCAAACTAGTCCAAAATGAACAAGCAACCAAAATAGTATCAATGAGAAGTGATCATGGTAGCGAATTTCAAAATGCCTCTTTTTTAGAATTTTGTGAAGAAAATGGAATCTTCCATAACTTTTCTGCACCAAGAACACCTCAAAAAAATGGAGTTGTTGAGAGAAAGAATAGATCATTGGTAGAACTTGCAAGAACCATGTTAAGAGACTCAAGTTTACCAAAATATTTTTGGGCATATGCTGTAAGTACAACTTGTTATGTATCCAACCGAGTTCTAATTCGACCAATATTAAAGAAGACTCCATATGAACTCTACAAAGTTAGAAAACCCAATATCTCTCACTTTCACATTTTTGGATGCAAGTGTTTTATGATGAACAATGGTAAGGATAACCTTGGAAAATTCGATGAAAAAGCTGATGAAAGTATTTTTATTGGTTACTCATTATTTAGTAAAGCTTTTAGAATTTTCAATAAGAGAACTTTGTTAGTCGAAGAATCTATGCATGTATCATTTGATGAAACTAACCCCTTGAAAGAGGACAAAATTATCTCTTATGATGATGATGATCTTATAAGTGATGATACAAGCAAAGACAATCAAAATGATTAACAAAATCAAGAGAATGAAGTCAGCAATCAGCAGCAAGATCAAAATGATAATCTTCCCAAGGAATGGAGAACCCATAGAGATCACCCCATTGACAATATTATAGGTGATATCAACCAAAGAGTGACAACAATGCTCAAATAGAACCTTCCAAAATTGGCGAAGCTCTTAAAGATGATCAATGGATACTTGCCATGCAAAAAGAACTAAACCAATTTGAAAGAAGCAAAGCATTTATTTCTCAAATAGAACCTTCCAAGATTGGCGAAGCTCTTAAAGATGATCAATGGATACTTGCCATGCAAGAAGAACTAAACCAATTTGAAAGAAGCAAAGTATGAGAACTTGTCCCTAATCCTGGAAATAAACACATCATTGGTACCAAATGGGTGTTTAAAAATAAACTAGATGAAAATGGTATAGTTGTTCGAAACAAGGCAAGGTTGGTTGCTCAAGGATACAATCAAGAAGAAGGGATTGACTTTGCTGAAACATTTTCTCCCATAGAAAGGTTAGAAGCAATTCGATTATTACTTGCTTATGCTTGTTCTATTAATTTTGAATTGTTTCAGATGGATGTCAATAGTGTTTTTCTCAATGACTACATTAATGAAGAAGTATATGTCAAACAATCACTCAGCTTTGAAGATTTCAAGAATCCTTCACATGTTTTCAAATTAAAGAAAACTCTTTACGGTTTGAAACAAGCTCCAAGAGCTTGGTATGATAGGCTAAGTAACTTCTTATGTGAACAGGGGTTTGAAATGGGTAAAGTTGATAAGACATTATTCATTAAAGAACTAATGATCATATTTTACTGGTTCAAATCTACATTGATGATATCATATTTGGCTCAACCAATAATGAAATATGTGAAGAATTCTCATTAGTGATGCAAGGAGAATTTGAAATGTATATGATGGGAAAGTTAAACTATTTTCTTGGACTCCGCATCAAGCAACTCAAGAATGACATCTTCATAAATCAAACAAAATATTGCAAGGAATTGTTAAAAAGGTTTGAGATGGAAAACAACAAAGAAAGTGCAACTGATATGGGCTCCGGAACCTATATAGATAAAGATGAATTTGGTATTTCAATAGATATATCAAAATATCGAGGTATGATTGGGTCTCTTTTATTTCTAGCGGCCAGTCGGCCAGATATTATGTTTAGTGTCTACTTGTGTGCAAGATTTCAGGGAGATCCTAAAGAATCGCATCTTATAGCAATGAAGAGAATTATGAAATATTTGAAAGGAACAACCAATGTTGGCTTATGGTATTCAAATGGTAGCATATGTCGTCTAGTTGGATATTCTAATTCTGATTATGCAGGATGTAAAACAAATCAGAAAAGCACAAGCGGCACTTGCCATTTCTTAGGTAATGCATTAGTATCATGGTCTTGTAAAAAGCAAACTTGTGTGGCCCTAAGTATTGTTGAAGCAGAGTACACAACAGCAGGAAGTTGCTGCGCACAAATTCTATGGCCCAAGCAACAATTATATGACAATGGACTTGATCTCGGATGCATCCCACTAAGATGTGACAATACCAATGCAATCAATATCTCAAAGAACCCAATCATGCACTCTCGAACTAAACACATTGATATACGTCATCATTTTCTACGAGATCATGTGCTCAAAGACAATGTTGAATTAACATTTGTGGATACGCACAATCAACCAGCAGATATTTTCACAAAGCCACTACCTAAAAACTCATTCTACAAGATACGAAGAGAACTTGACATTTTAAATGAAAACGATCTCTAATACAAGGTACTTATACATTATAAGTCATTTCTCTTCAAGATCTAAAATCTTCACTTGATATGTTGATAAAATTGATTCAATGATATTTATGTGTTTTGTATTTATGAAAATGTGCTTTACATGTGGATTTGATAGTGAAAAATTCGATTTTAAAACAAATTTATGATATTGTAGCCGAATACACATTATACGTATTCGAATTCACGTTCCCAGAACAATCTGTGTTCGAGTACACCTCATGTGTAGTCGAATACACGTTCCCAGAACAACCTGTATTCGAATACAACCATTGTGTAGTCGAATACAAGTTCACGTTTTTCCCCCATATAAAAGCTGTTTTATGTTTTTTTAAAGGTTTTTCTGCGTTTTCGTATCAGAATACAACCGTTCTCATCTCCATCTCTTCCAAAAATTTCATCCTCTCTTACTTGCAACAAGTTACCCAACTATTATATCAACATACATTGCATCTAATATGAATCATAACTCAACGTACATCTCAAAATCAAATTTCTTAATCCCAAAAACCCAATTTTTTCCCAAATCCGAAAATCTCACTATCACCATGGATGCTCGCAAAAGAGGCTAAAAAACCAAGCATGTTGCAGTGGATCCTTCAAAAAAAGAGGGATAGAACCGATAATGTGGTCGATTTGTCTCGTTTGCTTTACTCCCCGGAAGAAATCGGTCGATTCTGCACATACTACTCCGACAAAAGGCTCATTACTCCTAAGTATGGTACTCTCGATTCCTTTTCTGCTTTTAAGTGTCTTGAGTTACTTAGGGTACAACATTTAGAGGAATTCATTTTTTTATAACGGTCCTATTTATCTTGACTTAGTTAGGGTATTTTACTGTAATATCAAGAAAGAGGGGTCTCAGTTAATCTCTCAGGTTAAAGGTAAAATCATTGAATTAGAAACTCCAACTATTGGTGAAATATTGCAGCTTCCATTTGAGGGTTAGAAATGTAGGCCAGGAAATTTATGTGAATGGGAAAACGACACAAAATATGATGATTATGTCTCGTTGTGTCGGTTTGACAAGGACACCATGGAACGAAAGAGGTCACAAGCTGGTTCAAAATTTGCTAGGCAACGATATGGAGTTGGAAATCTAACTGTTGACTACAGGCTCTTACATTACTTTCTGAGTTATATTGTAGTTCCTAAGGCTGGAAATTACTCCCAGATCTCTGAATTTGAACTTCAAATTATGTATTTTATGTTTGAAGGATATCCACTCAACTGGTCATATTTTGTTCGTTCTGTTTTATTTGCTTCCAAGGATGCTATTGGTTTACCTTATGCTAAGGAAGTCACTAGAATCTTGGATCACTTTAAAGTGGATTTTTCCAGCGAAGTCATGTATAAACCATCCAAGGACAATCTACTTGATTTAATTTTTCTTCCAAGTATGAAAATCATGTGGAATGAACAGCTTCAGGCATATGTTCATAAAGGTGATGTTGACCAATCCTCTACTGCTGCCCAAGAGGAAGAAGATGCAGAAACAACATCTGATGATGATCATGTTTCTAATCGCATGGTCATAGACAAACTAAACTCTTTGCAAACATGAGATTGAACTTGGAAGATTAGAATATAATGAAATTCTAGAAAAGAAGCCAAAGAGCATTGCCTTTAAAATAGAGTCAAGAGAATAGATATATGATGAAAATTCAGATGGAGATGAGAACATCACATTCCTAGTAAAGAAATTTGGTAAGTTCCTTCAAAATGATAAAACTTTTAAGAAATGGAAAACTTTCAGGAAGAAGGATGCATCCACTACAAATCAAAACTACAATTGTTTTGAGTGTGGCAAGCAAGGACACATAAAAGTGGAGTGTCCAAATATTGTCAAGAAAAGTGCTCTCAAGAAGAAAGAATTCAAAAAGACCTATATAGGATGAGAGGACATTGAAGTCAGTTCATCATCGGATTCGGAAAGTGACGAATGTGCAAATGTTGCATTGATGGCATCACATCGATCCGACGAGGAAGAAGAGGTTAGTAACAAAGATTCTTCTCATAATAATGATGATCATGAATTACTTATTGAGTGTAATGATGCTCAAGATGCAATAAAAGAATTACTTATGGAATATAAAATTCAGCGCAAAACAGTGTCAACTCAAAAGAAACAAATTTCATCTCTTAAAGAGAAAATCAACACTATGGAAAAAGACTTTGAAAAATTAAAACATAATTTTACATGTAATAAGTGTGATTCTCTTTCTTTTAAAATTGTCCAACCAAATAGAGTCATTGAAATATATGAAAAGGGACAAGTTGTATTGGAAAATATTCTTAATATGCAAAGATATTCCAATGACAAGAGTGGCATTGCTTATTCAAAATGATGATAATTATTCTAAGAAGAATTTTGTTCAAAAGAAAGCTCATGTCTAAATATAGAAGTAAATCTATTCCCACATGCTTTTATTGTGGTCTAAATGGCCATACACCTAATGCTTGTCATTTTAGAAATTTTGGTGTTCCAAATGGGTATTATGTGTGGGTCAAGAAAGGTACTAATACTCAAGACCCAAAAAACTTTGGGTACCTAACAAACTATGATTTTGTTTTGTAGGAATGAATAAAAGCTACCTATAATATGTGGTACTTGGATAACAGTTGTTCAAAACACATGATCGGTGACAAATCAAAATTTTCAGCACTTACTCTTGAATCAAAAGACTATGTAATTTATTGAGATAACAACAAGGGTAAATTTTTGGGTATTGGAAAGATTGGTTCAACCCCATCTCCTTCAATTGAAGATATTCTATATGTTAAAGGGTTAAAGCACAATCTTATTAGCATTAGCCAACTTTGTGATAAGGGTTACAAAATAGCTTGTTGGTAAGCGTTTTAAAAATATTTTTATAACTAATCTTTGATGATTTATCCTTGAGAATGAAATGTCTTATGGTAAGTGACAACAATGATGCATGGATATGACATAAAATATTTGCACATATCCATATGGATCATTTAAACAAGTTAGTCAAGCATGAACTTGTTGTAGGCTTACCAAAGATGAAATTCATTAAGGACAAATTATGTGATGCTTGTCAAAAGGGTAAGCAAACTAAGGTTTCCTTCAAACCCAAGAATATTGTATCAACTTCAAGACCACTTAAATTGATACATATGGACTTGTTTGGTCCATCAATAACTAAAAGTCTTGGTGGAAATTCATATGGACTAGTAATTGTTGATGATTTCTCAAGGTTCACTTGGACCTTATTTTTGGTAAATAAAAATGAAGCTTTTAAAGCATTTAAAAGTTATGCCAAACTAGTCCAAAATGAACAAGCAATCAAAATTATATCAATAAGAAGTGATCATGGAGGAGAATTTCAAAATGCTTCTTTTGTAGAGTATTGTGAAGAAAATTGAATCTTCCAAAACTTTTCTGCACCAAGAACACCTCAACAAAATAGTGTTGTTGAGAGAAAGAATAGATCATTGGTAGAACTTGCAAGGACCATGCTAAGCGACTCAAGTTTACCAAAATACTTTTGGACAGATGTTGTAAGTACAACTTGTTATGTATCTAATCGAGTAATAATTCGACCAATCCTAAAGAAGACTCCGAACTCTATAAATGTAGAAAACCAAACACCTTTTACTTTCACATATTTGGATGAAAATGCTTTGTGTTGAATAATGGTAAAGAAAATCTTGGAAAATTTGATGATAAAGCCGATAAAAGGTATCTTTATTGGTTATTCCTTATCTAGTAAAGCTTTTAGAATTTTTAATAAAAGAAATTTTTTAGTAGAAGAATCTATGCATGTATCATTTGATGAATCTAACCCCTTAAAGAGAGGATAAAAACGTCTCTTGTGATGATGATGATTTTATAAGTGATAATATAAGCAAAGACAATCAAGTTGATCAATCAATTCAAAAGAATGTAGTCAATATTGAGCAGCAAGAACTCATCGAGATCACCCCATTGACAATATTATATAGGCGATATCAACCAAAGAGTTACTACAAGGCTTAAACTCCAAGATGCTTGTTTGAATATGGCATTTGTCTCTCAAATAGAACCTTCTAAGGTAGGTGAAGCACTTTAGGACGGTCAATGTATACTTGCCATGCAAGAAGAACTAAACCAGTTTGAAAAAAATAAAGTGTAGGAACTTGTTTCAAATCCTAACAATAAACACATCATTGGTACCACATGGATGTTTAAGAATAAACTAGATGAACATGGTATAATTGTTTGAAACAAGGCAAGATTGGTTGTTCAAGGATACAACCAAGAAGAAGGGTTCGACTTTGATGAAATATTTGCTCTAGTAGCAAGGTTAGAAGCAATTCGATTATTACTTACATATGCTTGCTCTATGAATTTTGAATTATTTCAGATGGATGTCAAGAGTGCTTTTCTAATTGGCTACATCAATGAGTAAGTGTATGTCAAATAGCCACCCGACTTTGAAAACGTCAAGAATCCTTCACATGTCTTCAAACTAAAGAAAGCCCTTTATGGTTTGAAACAAGCTCCAAGAGCTTGGTATGATTGGCTAAGTAACTTTCTACGTGAACGCGGATTTGAAAAAGGTAAAGTTGATAATACATTATTCATTAAAAGGACTAATGATCACACTTTACTTGTTAGAATTTACGTTGACGATATCATATTTGAATAAACCAATAATAAAATATGTGAAGAATTCTCATTAATGATGCAATGAGAGTACAAGTACATGTAAGTATTGTGGGAAATTGTACGTAGCTTCTTCTATTAGATTAATTATTTAATTAATCAATAATAAATTGACAATAATCAATTATGATTAATTAGAATCCTATAAAGTAGTTGTTCTTGAATGTTATTACTATCGTAGATATGATAAAATTTGTATTTAACATGTTAGGGTTCGACACTTACAAAACTCTCCAATTTGACTTTTATTTTATAAATGAAAACTATTTTCACATATATTTTAGATTTTTGATATACAACCACCAATTTTGATCGATAAAAGTGTATTAAAGTCAGTTTAACTCATTTTTTAAAAGAAAAACATACAACCAATTAAAGATATGGTAATTGATTTAGTTCAACTTTAACGATATTTTCTCCCACGAAGTCCAAGTTCAAATTTATGAAGAATGTTTTATGCATAAATCATATCCAGAATATATGTTTGTCATTCATCAATTTGTTAAAATAATATATTTTACGATTAAAAAAAGTGATTAATTTTATTACATTATCATTCTAAAAAGTTTTATATTATCAACATATCACAAATAATCGGTGTATAACTTAAGAACTAGTTATAGTTTAAGTAAAAAAAATTCAATGATATGACAATTATAATTGATTAACAATCTAAAAAACTTTTAAACTCACGTTGTAATTAAATTAAACCAAATAAAAATTAAAATATAGTCCCCATAGTGATTTTTATTTTATAAAATCTAAAATAATAACTTTATTCTTTTTTTTATATTTAACAAGTTCTAATCAGAAAATGGTATAATAGGTCGATTTAATTTGATTTTTTAAAAAGAAAAAACCATAATCATTCAAAAATACACGATTTGATTTGTTCGATTTTTACAATACCTTCTTATGAAATCTAAACAAAACCAAATTGATGAAGAATATTTTATGCACAAATCATATAGTGACAAGTGTAAGTGTTGAGTTTGCTTCCAATTAATCATAGTCGTTTACTGTAGAATGAATACTGTGACTGAGATCTTTAGAGCTGTCCGATGTCAGTTTTCTGCTTTATATGCAAGTTGGACTTTCTGCTAATGGTGCAGCACCATTGTCCTTTTCATCCTTGTTGTCCAAGTTGTACTTGTTCATAGGCCATCAATCCATTGATGTTGTTTTGCTTCTTTTAACCTTTTGGGCTTGATCATTATTCTGCGTTGCCTTGGTATTCGTTTTAGTTAAGATCGGAATTTTTCAAAATGATTCATTTCATATTTATCTTTAAAATGAATTATCCAAAATGATCTTGATTGATTAGAATGATACTGTTAAAAATCAGAATGATCTTAGTTTTTCTAGATTGCTCCTCTTATAAACCAAAATGATCTTGGTTTGCCCAGATTGATATTCTTATGAACCAAAATGTTATTTTATACACCAGAATGATCTTGATTACCTATCTTCGAATAATACACTAAAAAACACAAGTTAATTAGCAGCACAACTAGAATCAAGATTAGAAATTAATTAACTTGTTTGTTTATCTTCAAACACGAGAAGAAAGGTTGAATTGTGTTTGACTACGTTGATAACTTTTTCATTATTTGATTGACACTGGTTCAGATATATTTACTTGGAGTATCAGTAATAACAAAACTAAGGAGTGCAAGAATAAAGTGACACAAGTAATTTGTCCTGGTTCACCACTAACTTGACTACATCTAGTCCGTTCACTCATAAGGTTTTAATACATTACTTCAACAACTTGAATTACATAGCACCCGGCCCCCTAAGTTAGTCTTCTCAAACAGCCAGACAACCCTAGAATTGTGTGGAACACAAACACCTTGACTCTACCAGCCAAGTCTTCTCCACACAACCTGACAACCCCAGATTGTTGAATGCATACTAACACCACTATCAGGTTTGATTACAAAGGTTTTGAACTTGAGTAGTTACTTATAACAAGTTGATTATAACAATGAGTCTCACACTCTAAGAAAAACACTCAGAAAATAGTTCTCATTCGAACAAGGGTTTCTCTCTTTGAAATCTAAGATGAATTTAGAATTTGATCTTGAGTTCTTCTACTCTTTTATGATATTTTCAATGATCTTCTTTTTAGCCTTGAGTATCTATTTATATATAAAATTATGGCTTCAATTTAGTCATTTTTTAATTCTGAATTATCTTATTCAAAAATAAGTTCTGAACAAGATGCTTTTTGATAATATGTTCTTTAGCCAAATCTTTATTTTTTAATCCAATCTGAGCAGTTCTTCTAGATTGATTATGTTTGTATTTTGTTCAGATTGAGTTTGTAAATTCTTCTGATTGATTATGTTTGTATTTTGTTCAGATCGAGTTCGTAAATTCTTCATATTGATTCTGATTGTATTTTGTTCAAATTGAGTTGGTAAATTCTTTAGATTGATTATGTTCGTGTTTTGTTCAAATTAAGTTTGTAATTTCTTCAAATTGATATTGATATTGTTCTTATTTTATTGTAGATAAATCTTGATCAAATCTTCATGTAAATAATTCATATCTTCTTGTGATAAAACTTGATGAAGTCTTCTTCAAATCTTGTTTTCAACTTGGTCAAAAATTTTCTTCAATCATAAATTAGAATCAAATCTTATTTTAAATTTTCATTAAAAAAACATTTGACCATATCTTCTTTTCAACTTGGTCAAATATTTTCTTCAATAATAAATCTAAATCAAATCTTATTTTAGATTTTGTTCAAAAACATGAATCTTCTTTTATACTCTGTGAAGTCAAATATATTTTTCTCATAAAATAATACTGTTAACATCAAAACTCTAAGTATAAAACTAACTTGGTTCCAATATTCACCACCATGATCTGATTATGGGGTTTCAATATTTTTGCCAAGTTGGTTTTCCACCTCATTCTTAAAATCTTTGAACTTTCAAAAAGTTTATGATTTGTGTCTCATTTGAACACAACCATATTGACTAACGTCATTAGTGAATGTGACGAAGTAAGGAAAAACCGCCTCTAGCAAGTTTGTTTAGTGGGCCACATACATGACTGTACTAATCCTAAAAGATCAATAGCTCTTTCACTATGACCAGTAAATGAGGCATTAGTCATTTTTTCAGGTAAGTAAGATTCACACACTTCAAATAATTCATAATCAAATGAATCCAAGTATCCTACTTTATGGAGCTTGGATATGCATTTCACGCCTATATGGCCTTAACGACAATGCCAAAGGTATGTAGGTTTCCAATCATTTGATTTAACCCTTTTGTCCATTTATATTATAAATGGGCATATCTAAATTTAGGACATAAATTTCATTACACATATGCACTTGCATAAAACACATAATCTAAATATAGAACAACTTTTATTCTTTGTAATAACATTAAAACCTTCCTTATCCAAACAAGAAATAGAAATGATGTATCTGCAAATGGCTAAAACAAAATTACAATTATTAAATTCTAAAATAAACCCTAAAGGTAAAGTCAAAACATAAGTTCCTACAAATAATGTAGCAATCTCTCCTCCATTTCCAACTCGTGGGTTGACTGCACCTTTAGCCGATGTCCTACTCCTTCTTAGTTATTTCACATTAGTACAAATGTGAGAACCACACCTAGTATCCAATACCCAAGATGCAAAAATAGACAAATTGACTTCTATAACATAAATACCGAAGGTGGAAGTCTCATTTCCTCTTTGCAATCCTTACCATTGGCTTTACTCAGCTTGGCTTTTGCCTTGCCTTTCTCTTTATGTTGTATAAACATCGACATGATAAATTTTTCTTTACGATTGCCCTTACTAGTTTGTACCATCACTATGACCTTACCCATCCCTTTGTTGATGTCATGCTCAATAGTTCTCAATATTCCAGCAATTTTTGGAAATGTTTTAGCCAAATCATTGATACACTAATGCATGACGAATTGATTAAAACTATCTAACAATGATTGTAGGATCACATCTGTTGACAGTTCTAGGCCCAAAGGAAATTTTAGTCTTTCTAGGTTCTAAATGTACCTAATCATTTAGAGTATATGAGCCCTACTGAACTTCCTTTTGTTAGTATGCATGGAAAAGAGCTCTTATTATTACTAAGAGCTCTTGATACTTCAAACATTTCCTTCCTAGCCTCCACTTGAAAGAGAATTTTAAGGTGTTCTATCATATAGAAGACATCCATGTTCTCATGCTGCTTTTGCAGGTTTGAGTTCATAGTAGCAAGTATAAGGCATGAAGCATTTAAGGCATCATATTGATTCTTCTTATATGCATCTCGTTAAGCTCTAGTAGCATTTGCACCGGATTGCTCATGCGTAAGCCTTTCGAGCACATACAACTTCCTCTCTTGTTTAAAGACAATTATGATGTTTCGATGTGAATCAACGAAGCTAGTTCCCAATAACATTTCCTTCTCAAAGATGCTTCACAGTGGAATTGCGTTGGTTTGTTTGTTGACATGGTTAGTCTAAAATAGAAAAGAAATATATAATTATCGAGTAATAAACATATTTTACATGTCTTTATTAAATAAGTTCCCTCTGTTTTACTCAAATCAGTGACTCACACCATTGACTTGAAAAATCCCATTAGAAGATTTCCTAGTGAGACCAAGATCCATATTTCACCTTGTTTTCAAACAGTTGAGCTGATTTACCCAAAACAAGTCTTCCTCCCTATCCCTATCTGCCTCGTCCATTTTCTTAGTCTTCACTACCCTTTGAGGAAACTGAAGTGGTATATTTTGCTAAATATCAATAGTTTCAGGTATCAAAGTGCCCTCAACAACCTTGTTATTTTTCACAACAGTTTTAGGTACCTTTGGTATTTCAATAGCTTTCCCAAACCTCAATGTACTTGGGAGCATTTGGATTTACTACTGACTGTGCATGCAATTGGTTTGACCTTGAGTCTGCAATTGATTAATTAAAGTGGCTAGCTGGCCAATCTCTGTTTCCAAATTATGAATGGTGGAATGTATTCTTTATTGAAATTGGAGATTCTGGACAACCATCTTTTTAACGAGGTCCTCTAATGAAGGTGCATTGTTTTGTTGTTGTGGAATGTTTTGTCACTCATATGGAATGTTTTGTTGTTGCAGAATATTTTGATGCTGATGCTGCCTAGGTTGTTGTTGTGTAGATGAATTCCCCCATCTTAGGTTGGGATGGTTTCTCCAACCAAGATTGTACCTGTTATATGACAGATGATAGTTGGCTTGAGGATTATATATATTTGCAGCATATGGTTGTGGAGCATCAACAATTGGATCTTCTTGATATGTAGGACATGAATTTGTAGGATGCTCTAGAGAAGTGCAAATACCACAGACCACTGTTTGGGCTTTACGTATTGCCAATTTTTTTTACTAAAGACGTAAGCTCATCAAGTTTGCTTCCTAAATTCTTGTGGGAAGAAGCTTGAATTTCATTCACTCCCCTTGCCAACACTGTTGAATTGCTTCTAGTTGTAAACTGTTGAGAATTAATGGACATGTTTTCAATAAAAGCTTTTGTTGCTTCTAGGGTCTTATCAACAAGTGCTCCCCTACTAGTAGCATCCAAAATGCTTCTATCCATAGGTAGCAAGCCTTCATAAAAATACTGAATGAGCAATTGTTCAGAAATCTGGTGATGAGGACAGCTAGACATTAATTTCTTGAATATCTCCCAATACGCGTGTAATGATTCCCTATCAATCTGCCTAATGCCACATATTTATTTTCTGATTTAAGCAGCTCTTGAGGCAGAGGAGAATTTTTCTAGAAACTTCTTCAAATCATTCCAACTTGTAACAAAACTTGGTTGAAGGTAGTATAATCAGTCCTTGGCAACACCTTGGAGTGAAAATAGGAAGGCTCTCAGCTTAATATGGTCTTATGTGACTCCTTGAGGCTTCATGGTAGAACACACAACATGGCATTCTTTCAAGTGTATGTGGGGATCCTCACTTACAAGACCATTAAACTTTGGAAACAAGTGTATTAAACCAGATTTAAGTTCAAATGGTATAACAGTTTTAAGAAATGTGATACACAATGCATTATAAGTGACATTAAGCTCAACACTTATATTTAATCTCTAAATCAAATTGATTTGTGATAAGTCATTAACCTTTGTGAGATTTTTGAGCCTTATTATGAATACAATACAGTTTTCCATCTTTCTTTTTTCTTGTGTGTTATCTCACTCGTGATTGCTAGTTACACCAGAACTTGACTTAACTCTTGTCCGCATGCATATATTGAAATGATCTAGGCATTTGTTTCTTGATTAAGCTACTAGCCAAATAAACCTACCCTACAATTATCCATTTGTTTAGGCCCATTTGAGCCTTATTATCCCATTCTTTGATATATAGCTCGTTACAAGCCTAAAAGTAAAAAAGCAATGAATTGACCCAATCTTGAGAGGATAAAGGAGTCTTTCCTTAAATAAGTGTAGGGGTGCTCAACTTGTTTGTTTAAATTTAAGGGTCATAAAAAAAAAAAAAAGAATATATATATATATATGAGGAAAAATGGTTGTGTTATGAGCAAAGAGAGTGTGAAAATAAAAGTCAATGATGTTTTGTTGAGTTATTTCTTAATGTTGTTTTTTCTCTTAATCATTACTCATTTATCCTCTCTGATTTTCAGCCCTAGTCTTCTTAGGATTATCTCACCCTTTCCTTGGCCACGTTACAACCTGAATCAAGACCTTTTGATCATTATGTGCATGTGTTTCAAATATAGATTATAGAGACTTGTCAAGCCTATGGTAGTGCTAGCTTTCATGATGTGCTTTGAGTGTAAACAATAGCCCAAACACTTTGAGAGAATTTTATATCCTAGGAGGACTCAATCACTTATGATGCATTCTTTAGTTAACTTGTCCTCTTGTTTGCCTTGATTGTGATAACAAAAAACTATTCATGATGGCCTTAAGCTAGAAATATTTTTTTTTCTCTTATCACTTTGCATTCGTAAGAATATCTGGAATTGCATGCATTGCTTTGCTCGGAGTGCAAAAGTTTAAGTGTGGGAGAATTTGATCATATCATTTGGGCACATGTTTTTAACTTTTTAGTTTAGGATTTTAAAAGTTCTTTATAGCTTAGAATAATATTTTTAGCTTGTTTATAAATTTTGGGTCGAATTTGAATTATAATTTTATTATTTGCATTTTGAACCTTTCTCGCTCTATAGGCCATAACCTAAGCTCTATATATTGGATTGGCGCATACGAGCAGACGTTGGAAAGCTAAAAATTAGAGCTACAACTTTTGTGTTGGAAGAAAAGACCAATTCCGAATTTACTAGGCCTAAATTGCAGATTCCCTAATCTAGACTTTTGTAATAATTTTAATTAGCAGGTCAATTGTTTTTAAACCCTAAAGCCCAATATCAAGTACACAGATTTGTTTCTTTTCTATAGAAGAAATATTAGGATTCAGATTGCTACAAAAAATATACAGTTTTTATTTTAATTTCATGGAAGACTAATTTTATAAGGTTAATCCACGAGTTAAGAGTTTCATCAACACCTTGAGATTTAGGTTACACTGTCAATTTCGATTTATGATTCTATTCTTGTTTATTTGATTATATTGATATTATGATTGCTTAAATTAAATTTCAATATGATCGATTAAATTTATTTGATAGAATTTGGTTTCGGTTTCTAATTTAATTAAATTATAATTTTGCGACGTTTGATCGTTAATTGTAATATTTTGATTATTGTGATACTTAATCCAATCTAAGAAACCGAATTCATATAGGATTGATTACGCTTCTTTGATCAATTCTATAGTCAAATAATAATAGAATCACAAATTAGAAATTAAACTCATTGGTAGAATCTGTGATAGGTTTGAAACTCGAATAAGTGGGTTAATCGTTTTGCTCATCTATTTAATAAAAAATCTAAAAAACCCCTTTATTAATTTCTACTTTCAATTCAGTGATTATTATTATATCAGAAGTCATTGTGAAATGATTCGAGTTATTACCTCTATACATTTTATCAATTGTATTTGACCCGTGTGCGACAGCGCTAGCGAATCACATAACATTAATGGAAGCTCCTAAATCTAACATAGCATTTTCAAATTGACTATTGCCTATGGTACACGGAATGGAAAAAGTTCCTATATCTTTGCATTTCTGAGGCATGGGATGAATGAGGGCTGAAACATTTCGCCCCATGTTTACCCTTTCATTACCTTTTATTCTTTTCTTGTATGTGCACAACTCTTTTAGCAATTTGACATATCTTGGGATCTGCTCAATTGCTTCAAGGAGGGGAATGTTCATTTCCACCTTTCTTAAATGTATCCAAGATCTCCCTGTCCCTATCTGCCTCGTCCATTTTCTTAGTTTTCACTACCCTTTGAGGAAAAGGAAGTGGTATATTTGGCTCAATATCAACAATTTCAGGTATAAAGTGTCCTCAGCAACCTTGATATTTTTCACAGCAGTTTCAGGTACCTTTGGTATTTCAACCGCTTTCCCATACCTCAATGTAATTGCACTCACATTGGGCGCATTTGAATTTACTAATAATTGTGCAAGCAGTTGGTTTGACCCATGAGTCTGCAATTGATTAATTGAAGTGACTAGCTGACCAATCTTTGTTTCTAAATTTTGAATGGTGGAATCTGTTTTTTGTTGAAATTGGAGATTATGAACAACCATCTGTTTAACGAGATCCTCTAATGAAGGTGTATTATTTTGCTGTTGTGAAATGTTTTGTCGCTAATGTGGAATGTTTTGCTGTTGTAGAATATTTAATTTCTGTTGCTGCCTAGGTTGCTGTTGTGCAGACGAATTCCCCCATCTCAGGTTGGGATGGTTTCTCCAACCAGGATTGTACCAGTTAGATGACAGATCATAGTTGGCTTGAGGATTGTATATATTTGTTGCATATGCTTGAGGAGCACCAACAATTGGATCTTCTGGTAATATATGATATGAATCTGTAGGATGATATGGAGAAGTGCAAATACCACAAACCACTACTTGGGATTTACCTATTGCCACTTTTTTTACTAAAGATGTAAGTTCATCTAGTCTGCTTTCTAGATTCTTGTGGGAAGAAGCTTGAATTTCATTTACTCCCCTTGTCAACACTGATGAATTGCTTCTAGTTGTAAACTGTTGAGAATTAATGGAGATGTTCTCAATCAAAGCTTTTGCTGCTTCCGGGGTCTTATCGACAAATGCTCCCCCACTAGCAACATCCAAAATGCTTTTATCCATAGGTAGCAAGCCTATAAAAATACTGGATGAGCAATTGTTTAGAAATTTGGCGATGAGGACAGTTAGACACTAATTTCTTGAATCTCTCCCAATACTCATGTAATGATTCTCTATCAATTTGCCTAATGCCATATATTTCTTTTTTGATTGAAGGAGCTCTTGAGGCAGGGAAGAATTTTTCTAGAAACAACTTCCTCAAATCATTCCAACTTGTAACAGAACCTAGTTGAAGGTAGTATAATCTGTCATTGGCAGCATCTTGGAGTGAAAATGGGAAGGCTCTCAACTTAACATGGTCTTTTGTGACTCTTTGAGGCTTCATGGTAGAACACACAACATGGACTTCCTTCAAGTGTTTGTGGGGATCCTCACCTGCAAGACTATTAAACTTTGGAAGCAAGTGTATTAAACCAGATTTGAGTTCAAATGGTACAATAACTTCAGGATATGTGATACACAATGCATTATAAGTGACATTAGGTGTAACAAGTTGTCTTAAGGGAGTCCCCACACTTGAACTTTTGCACTCCGAGCAAAGCAATGCATGTGATTCCAAATATTCTAATGAATGCAAATTGGTGAGAGAAAAAAAAAATTCTAGCACAAGGCAATCATGAATAGCTTTTTATCACAACCAAGACAAACAAGAGGACAAGTTAACTAAAGAATGTATCATAAGTGATAAAGTCCTCCTAAGATATAAAACTCTCTCAACCACTCAAAGTGTTTGGGCTACTGTTTACACTTAAAGCACATCATGAAAGCTAGCACTACCATAGGCTTGACAAGCCTCTAAAATCTATATTTGAATCACATGCACATAATGATCAAAAGGTCTTTATTCAGGTTATATCGTGACAAAGGTAATGGTGAGATAATCCTATGGACACTAGGGCTGAAAATCAAAGAGGATAAAAGAGTAATGATCAAGAGAGAAAAACAACATTGAGAAGTAGCTCAATAAAATATCATTGACTTTTATTCTCAAACTCTCTTTGCTCACAACACAATAATTTTTCTTATTTTATTAATTTATATATATATATATAGACATACATTTTTCTATTTTTCTTTCTTTTTCTTTTCTTTTTTTTTTCTTTCTCTCTCTCTCTCTCTCTCTCTCTCTCTCTGTCTCTCTCTCTTTTGGATTCTTTTTATTTTATTTATATGGATCTTCACATCATCCATATTTTGCAGCAATTTATCACTTTCACTATCTAATTATAAACTCGTGGATTAATCTTACGAAATTAGTCTTCCATGAAATAAAAAATTACAATGTCTAAGAAAGGAAAGAAACTCCCAATATATAGTACTCGATTTTGGGCTTGAAAAACAAGTGGTCCAATACTTAAAATTAGTACAAAAGCTCAGATAACGAAATCTGTAATTTTGGCCCTATAAAGTTCTGCATTGGGTTTTTGTTCCAACATAAAAGTTGTGGCTTTGATTTTTAGTTTTCCAACGTCTACTCGCATGCGTCAATCCGATATCCAGAGCTCAAGTTATAACCTATAGAGCGAACAGGGGTCAAAATGCTAATAATAAAATTATAATTCAATTTCGACCCAAAGTTTAGAAACAAATTAAAAAATTATTCTAAGTTGTATAGAGCTTTTAAAATATCAAAGTAAAAAGCTAGAAACATGTGCCCAAATGCAATGATGAGTATATATACTCTCACATTTTAAAGCATATGAAACACATATATATACAAAACATGCTAACACACATATTACATATCATTGCATCAATGTATGGTGTTGTCTCTAGTCATTGTGAATAGTTACAACTATTTAAAATAAATTAATTAATTATCACTATGCAAATCATATTTTAAAATAAATCACCACACGCTTTAAATAAAATAAAATAACCAAAAAAAATAATAAATTCATAACTACGTGCCCTTAATGATTAATTAAAATTAATTATTTAATACATCTCAAAATATTTACAAATAATAACTATTAATATTAATAACTAATTTTGAGCATGGTATGTTTTAAGAACTTCAAAATCAAAACTATTGCAACTATTGTATTCTGAATTCTGATTCAAATATTCTTATTAATATTAAACAAGAGCAAGAATGCATTCTCAATTTCTAACATATTAGCTCAACATTGAGAGCACATACTTTGCAAATATATAGAGGCAATAATTATGCATTGAATATCATATATATCAAGTACTCTTAGTTGATAACATTTATTTTATATAAATCATATTCTAGAAAATATTTAGGCATGTTATCAAATAGGTAAACAAACACCTACGAAAATAAGACATAAACGACCATGGCTCTGATACCACTGAGATATATTTTAAAATTATTTTTAAGAGAGAAATTTACTCATTGTCATGTATCACGCACGCACAATATTTTACATGAGATTTATGTATTTACCTCTTGAAGCGTCAAGTAGGATAAATCACCAACACCACAAAATTGTATTGTCTCTAATTAGTCCACTTGAACGATTGCCTCATAATCAATGACTCTATCCATTTTAACAAGTCTTTGTTAAATATGCTCCCACCATTTTACTCAAATCAATGACCCTAACCATTGACTCGAAAAATCCCATTGGAAGATTTTATAGTGAAACCAAGATCCATATTTTTCCTTGTTTTGAGACACGTGAGCTGATTCACCCAAAACACGAATATTAAGGTAGGAAACTCTTTTCCAATTACATCGCATATAACCCTTGAAATAGTTGGGAGAACAACACTTGTTCTAATCCATCTTATGAATTAAATTTCAATCCCTTTAACTCTTAGTCCATTTCAATCCTATTGAATTCAACTTAGTTAAGTTAAATCCAATGATTGGTAGTTGGATCTTATCATGCTGCGCCTCACCGATATAAAATAGTGTACCCAACTTTAGCATGACCCACAATATACGATATTGACCTTGAAGAGTGCCACACATTTAAAGACATATAAAGTATGCTAACACACATCCTACATATCGTGCATCGCATACAAAATATATATGAATAGATAATATATTTACGACCACTTAACGCAAAAGTCAAATTAACTAAATATAAATTACAAATATTCAGGAGTTGACTTCTCAAACCTCTCCATTGGTATCATTGTATAATTTTACATCTCATTATCATGAATAGTTACAATTATTTAAAATAAATAAATAAATTGTTACGACATGCAAACCATATTATAAAACCAGGTCGTATTTAAGAAAAATAAAATAATCACTAAACATTCTAAGTCCATAACTATAAATCCTTAATAATTAATTAAAAGTAATTATGTAATACATCTCAAAATATTTACTAAAAATGACTCTTTATTATTAACAACTAGTTTTGAGCACGATAAATTTTAATAAATTCAAAACCAAAGTTGTTGCAACTATTGCGTTTTGAATTCTTATTCAAATATTCATATCATTATTAAACAAGAGCAAGAACATGTACTCGATTTCTAATATATTAGAATTATATTGGGAGTACATATTTCGCAATAATATCGAGGCAACAATTATTATTCGAATATCATATACATCAAGAGTGCTCCTAATTGATAACATTTATTTTATATGAATCATATTCAAGAAAATATGTATGCATGTTATCGAATAGATAAACGAACACCTACAAAAGTAAGATATAAACGATCATGGCTCTGATAACAGTGTTGAGAAATAAAGAGATATATTTTAAAACAATTTTAAAATCATTCTCAAAAGCAAAAGTTGTCCATTGTCATTAGGGATGAGAATAGGCTAGGTCGTCCGTCAGGGGCCTATGGCCTAACCTACTAATGGTCTGGTTTGGCCTGGCCTTGCCTATTTAATAAAAAGGCTAGACTCAAGCTATTTTTAAAGCATATTTATTTAAATAGATCAGGCTCAGACTTATAAAAAAGCCTATTAGGCCTGACATGTCGGCATATATATATTTTATTATTTATTAATGTTATTTATTATTATTATTATTTTTATTATTATTTATTAATAATATTATTTTCTATTTTAAAGTCTATCAATTAGGAAATTACTCAGTAGTCGTTCCATATTCAGTAGCAATTCCATATTCGATAGCCGTTTAATTATGCAATCACTCAATAGTCGTTCCATATTTGTTTGAGAGGTAAAAATGGTTGCATATATTTCAGGAAAAAAAATCTACTCTTTGAAACCAAAAATCATTTTTTAGGGTTTAAATGGTATTTGTTTCAAATTTTTTAAAAATTATTTTGTTAGAAAAATCATTTTTTGTTTAATATATATAGATATGTAAAATATAACATTTAAATGTTTTAATGTTAATAAGACTTTTAAATAGGCTTTCAAGGCAGGCCAGATTTTTAAAAAGATCAGGCCAAGCTAAAAAATAAAAAAAAAGCATATGATAGGCCATAGGCCAAGCTTAGGCCGAAAAAATTAATCGTAGGCCAGACTCAGACCTTTCAAAGCATGGTCTGACCTGTCCTATTCCCACCCCTAATTATCATGGATCGCGCACACACAATATTTCACATGAGAGTTATGTGTTTACCTCTTAAAGCGTCAAGGAGAAAAACTCACGAATACCACAATATAGTAGCGTTTCTACTCAGTTCACATAAACGCTTATTCTAGGGTTAGGTTAAGAGGAGACAAATATAAATATATATATATATATATCGTGTGACTCTATAGGCTCCCACTTAATTAGCAATGATTTAAAATATTGAAATAATATAAAATATTAAGTTACTATTAAATATTATAAACAATGAGTAGCATCTAGCAATGCATAATTGCTACCTAATTAATGAGAAAAGCAATGATCCGAATTTAACCTTATCGTGACCACTATTTACTATGCAGTAACTGTCTCTCCATCCAAATATCCTAATCGAACACAAGACATAAAAAGTGTCATCCTTAAAATGTCCAATAATTTGTTTCTCGATTCTTGAGTATACGTGCAATAATAATGTAACCAATATCTTATATTGGTTCACTTTAGCTTGACCACACATATTTCACATATCATCCTATCGAGTGGCTCAAGACACGAATCCTGTTAGACATAAGAGATGAATTTTATCTACATCATTCACGTCCTTCTACATAGTTTATTGTAGACCCAATAACAACTCTTATGATTGTCAGTTTATAGATAATGTTTGATGGTGTATACAAATCTCCAAGTAAGGATTGTCTTGAAGTCAAATGACCACTCACTATAGTCAAGAGTGTAACAACCCACTTAATTAGAATTTGTTGAGATAAAGATTTATTTATACTATTAACATATTAATTTAGAAATAATGATTTTTAGTTAAAATGGAAATGGGAAAGAGATAATATGGGAAATGTCTAATAGTCAAAAAAGGGAAATTTTCACTCACTTCTCTCACTTATTTCCTATTTGGGAAGAATCTGGAGTAAGCATTTTTCTTCATTTCCCTAATTTCATGTAGTTGAAGACGGAAGAACACCCAAAACAACATTGTTCATCATCCCTTCCAATTCTCTATTTTCCCCTTATCTTCAAAGTCTTCCAAAAAGTAAAGGCTCACCTAAGTCCCTCAGACATGTCCAAAAGCATTACATGCACGATCCTACCCCCTCAATATTCGAGAATCAACCAAGAGCAGTGACACAGTGAAATGACGAACAAGAAAGAGGGATTTCCAAGCCTAGAACAGAGACATGATTTTAAGGAGAACCAAGAACTACTGGAGCCAACTTTTTCTCTAATCAGTTCAAATTTCAAAGGATAACTCTTAGAAGCAGTGAGTTCTTTTAAATTAAAATTCATTTAGCATGAGGATTCTTAGGTTAATTCAATTAAAAATCTCCATTAATAATAAAATTATTTTTTGGGTTTAATGGGGTTTAATGTAAATATGAAAATGAGAGGGAATGTATCTTTTAAGCATATAGGAATTTTGGGAATTCTGCACTCAAGGTTTTATTTAAAAGTCATCCATGTTGTTTGTTTTTAATCGCGATGAGTGTGTTGATAGTGAATTAGAATCCATGAAATTATGATGAATGAATCATAGTTTAGATGTATAGATCCACACCCAAGGCTAGTACATATGTCTCTGATTTTCCTCTTCCTTGCCTCTGTTGTTTCTCTTCTATTTGCTCCATTGTTTTTGTGTGCCTCTATTGTTTTTCTTGTGTGCCTTTGTTGTTTTTCTTTTGTTTGTCTCTGATTAGAATCTACCTCTGATCATGTCGTCGTTGATCCAAGCATTCCATAATCATGCTTCCTCTGTCAGAACCTGCCTCTGATTATGTTGCCTCTAATCCAAGCATGCTCTGATCATGCTACCTCTGATCAAGCTATCTCTGATCCAAGCATCCTCTTATCAAAATTTGCCTCCGGTCATGCCGCCTCTAATCCAAGCATCCTTTGATCATACTGACTCTGATCAGAATATGCCTCTGATAATGCTGCGTATGATCCAAGCATCCTTTGATCATATTTGTCTGATCATGTTGTCTTTGATCAGGTTGCCGATGGTCGAGCCTGGTCCATTCTTCCTTATTTGAATGTGGAATTTAAAGTAGAGATTCACAATTTAAACAAACAACTAGCTAAAGTTTTCAGAATTGATTTACAATTAAGATATCCTCTAATTGTAATGTATTACTGAATTTATGAAACAATTGTATGGGTGAATGATGCATTGCATACATAATATAATATTACAAATGCATTGCATTCATTAATCATAACATGCATGGTCCAAGTACACAGTGGAACATTTACTTGTATTTGACGATGTGATGACACTGAGGTAGTGTAATTAATCATATTGGTTTCTTTTGTTATGTATGATAGTTTGTGCATTGAGAAAATGTGATTCCTGGACTTATATTGATATATGCCATACTTTTATAAAAACTAATCTTATTTACTTCATTATATAAATTACTTTGAGGTTAATGTGTTATAGAAGACACAACGTTGATGAAGGTTATAAATTTAAGATTTATGATGTTTTCACAATTTGGATTTTTGTCACTCATATATAGAAATTGGAGAGCGTAATGAAAATTGACTAGGGATGAGAGATGGAAATTTTTATGTAGTTTTTATTTTATTTTATTTTATTTTTTTACCGTAACAACAATAATAATTTCATCAAAAAATGTTGTGGTACAAAATAACTTTTTATGTCTATACCCAAATTTTTTAATCTTTCACTATATAAATTAGTGACAAATTTACACAGTTGAGAGTATATGATACATTTACCAACAGCCCATCGTAAGTCTGAAGGTGTATGCTATCACTACCTATACGATTTTAAAGACTACCACTAAAAACGCATGATATGTCAAATTTCTATTAGTGTTTTTGATTGATTTTACATTTTTTCCGAACCATTTTGATTCCAACAAAAGGGCAGCGAATCAAAGACAAATTAAGAGGCCAAATAACAACATTTGGTTGAAAATGGAAATACAAAGTACTGACAAAAATCTCTTTCGTCGATAGTTTTTTAGGAAAATAATTTGATAGTTTGTCTTACTTACATATATAAAATAATTTTTCGTTATCCTTCATTAAATAAAATAAAAAACTAGTGATAATAATACATACATTTAGTCAAGCATACAAATTTAAATAATATGTATAACTTTTCTTTTTAATTACAATAATAATATTTATAACTAATAAAAACAATTAATAATTTAGTAAAAAAATTAATGAGGATAAATAAATTAGATTATTCGAATATACATTTTTAATTTTAATTTTTTGAATATCTTTAAAATTATTTCAATTAATTTGAATTTATTTTATAATAATTATTACATGTTCTACCATATTTAGTATTCATTGTAGAAATTTATTTTGAGTTTAATTGATATGTAATGTCAGTGCGATTGACTAACATTGTAAAACTTCTTTACATTTACAATGTATATTAATTAAATTTTTAAATATTAATTAAAAATATTATTTCAAATTCAAATCCGGACAAAATATTCAACCTAACAAAATTGATATTTGTCAACTAAACTAGAACTTAAACGATACTTTATCAAATATTTTAACTTCAATGTAGTTATCATATATATTATCGACTACTTTTTGGTAAACATAATTGACTTTTCAATAATTATGTCTGAATTAATGTTAAATACCTTTTCAACCTTTTTTAATTATATAATGTTGGAAATGATGTTGAAATTTAACTAGTGTTCTCTAAATTGAAAAAAATATGAAAGTCTTATTTAGAAAAGATATCACACATTAATAGTGTTTATAATATGGAGGTATGACATTTAGGGTATACTCAATTTTGTGAAGGGGTCAAATAAAGCACTTAAGCCGATCACTAGTGTGTCACCATCGATGTCCGATCGATTCGGTTGGGCTTGGACTAAGTGGTGTATTATTTTTTAGTACCTGAAAAATTATTTATTAATGTATGCATTTTCTCTCTCCGAGATTTTTTTTGACACATTTTTTGTGTCCTCTACCGAGTCTACAGTCAACAACTGATCCGTTCAACTCCTCCCATTTTTCGCGCAACGGTTTTCGTTGGTCAAATTCGACGCACAATAATTTCGTAGATCCAAATTAATGGGTCGTGTTTCCTACTCCAATCAGTTGCGTAATTCCTTTATAAATAGAGAACTTTGCTCAGTTTACAAATTACACCAAAACCCCGAAAAAAAATCGAGTTTTCTCACTTCACCTTGCTTCATCTGAAATTTTTCTTTCTGTCCCTTTATCGAAAAATTGTCCTTTTAGATTTTCGAGTAGTCGAAGTACCGTATTTTCAAGCGGTCTTAACTACCATATTTAGAAGGTGTATTTTTAGAAACCGATATAGTATAATTGAACTATTTTATCCTAGAGACATCATTGTTGATAGTCCGTTTTATCCAATTTTAAACAGTGATGTTAAATGTTTTAAAAGATTAATTTAATCCGTAACTCAAGCAGATAAAATATTATCAACAGTTAAAAATTATTTTTCAAAACAGTTTTTAATTTTATTTCTCCGTTCTTTTAGTTATTTTGTTGTATATGAATAATAATATATAATAATTAGTTTTTGATATAATTATTTGAGGTAATTTTAGCATAATATAATTTAAATAACTAAAATATAAATTGGCTTAGGGGATATACCACACAAATGGAAATACTATTAAAGAATTTATTCAAACTCACTGTTTTTCCTTTATCTTGTTAATTTCCAAATAAATTAATTGAAATATAATATTTTAGGACTGTCGATCGGAATGGAAACAATAATCCCGAAGATTGTATAACATTTATTCAGATGTACTATGTTCTCTTTTATCGTGTTTGTTTGATAGATAATTCGAAAATATAATTATTGTGTTTATTGATTAACATGTTAAATTGTTTAATTTATTCACGCAAAGAAACACGTTAGTATGTGTTTGCTTAAAAAAAAATAGTGTATGTTTGAATGTGCGGTAGAATATCTAATTACGGCGCTTTTAATCGAATATACTGTTTGGAGTTGCATAAAAATCATGACCAATTACCCATTGGATTTGGAATGTGACGATAACCGCCAAATTCAAACTAGAGTTTAGGCTCAGTTTGGTATAAATAAATTATAAGTTAGTTTGTTAATTAAAAAATTACATATTAATTTATAGTTGATAATTTATAATTAAAAAATTAATTGCTTAAAATAAAAGTATTTAAAAAATTTAATTTTGTAATTATAAAATGACATAAAAATATATAATTATATTTTTTTATAATAAAAAATATACAGTTATTTAATTTTAAATATATTTATTAAATGAATAATTAAAATAAAATAAAAATGCTTGTCTTCCTCAAATATGTGTTATGAGATTCTTGCAATGCATGAAAGTTAAATTTTTTTGATAAAGAATAAAAAAATGAATGTGCTATGTAAAAGTAATAGCACCGCAAAAATGATTAATGATAAGTTAGTACAACAATTACATTTTAAATAAAGATAAAAAATAAAATTATAAATAAAAAAAATTAACAAATTATAAACTCAAATACTGCTTAATATAGTGTATCAAATTAAGCTATAAACTAATAAAAAAAATTATTTACTAAATACATTTCATTTACTAATTTTATTAACTATAAGTTAACTTATTATCGTAGTGTAGTGTAGCTATGGATTGGTAAATTTTATATACGACAATTATTATCTTGTGCAGCGTAGCTTAATATAATTTGGATTGCTTTTTAATTAATAATGTTGTTTCCACATATGGAGTTCATTATAAACCCATGTCCACAATTTTAAGTTATCTTTCAAAAACTCTCTCCAAAAAATTACCTTAAAGAATTGCCACCGTATTTCCCTTTACACGGGTTCATACCGTTTCGAATGTCCCGTTTATGATCTTGTTTTAAATTCGGTTTTTTGTTTGTTAAATTTTGGGGTACAATGACTGTTTGTTCATTTGCTTTTACATATATAACACTTCAAATTACAAAATTGAACTTTACAAATTATATTTGTATATATTAAACATCAAAATTAAGTCTCTGTTTTTTTTATTTAAAATTGATGACACTACCAATATTAAAATAAATGATTGAACATGTTATATATATATATATATGTATCATTTTTTTAATATTTTTATAGGTTTGTTAAAATTAAATGGTCTTAATTTTTTTTTTTAAAAAAAAAACAAGTTTTACAGCACTATATAAAAAAATATATATCGGTATTATAAAAATTTTGATCTATAATTTTCTTTAACATGTCCATGTGAACATTACTATAATGATTATTAAAGTTGACTAAATCAAGTATTTTAATACATTTATCTATTTAATTTTGATCATAATAATTAAATAAATAATTTTCATAATTAAAATTTTAATTAAAATCGTAACAAACACATTATTTCAAAATAGATTCAAAAGATAAAACTTAAAAATTTGATGGTGTTAAATCTACAATATGGTCAAATTTATTCATAGATGATATGTCATTCAGCTATTGATGATTTAATTTGATAGTACCAAAATATATTGTTAAATTTCAAATGTATTATAGAATTTCTCTTCAAAAGAAATAAAAATATCTCAAGTCATTTCCAAAACTTTGTTAATCTATCAAAATGTATATCATATAAATCATAAAAATAAAATTTTACAGACTTATGAAAATTAACAATGTTTCATAAATCCAAGTATTTATACATTAATTTATTATATTAGAAAAAAAGTTTTAAATACTATATCGCATAATCACACACTTAATAATTTTTAGGCTAAATTACATCTGTGGTCCCTTAACTTAATTTCAGGTAACGTTTTAGTCTTTTATCTTTTTTTTTTTCACGACTTGGTCATTTATTTTAATTTTAAGTGACAATTTGATATTTTATGTTTTAAAATTTCAACAATGTTATCCTTTTTTATACAAAAATTAAAAAAAAAATTCAATCAAAACTCATAAAATTAATTATATTCTTCAATATAATACAAATTTCATCAAATTCGTAATGCAAATCTTCAAATAAACTCATATTTTCATACTTTATTTGATATTGTTAGGAATAAAGGACTAAATCGAGAAGAAAAAAAAAAAGATAAAGGACTAAAACGTTACCTGAAATTAAGTTAAGGGACCACAGATGTAATTTAGCCTAATTTTTATAGTAATATACTATAAATATATGATACTAATAACCAACGGTAACTTCAAATCCTATTTAAATCTACGTGCATGAATTTATCGAGAATATAATAAGATAAGTTTTTTACTACATATTCCACCATCTCACACCAACTCCATCAATTAAATCAATTAAATTATTTGGATATTGTGAATTTTACAAATTAAATGCTTGATTTTCAAAATCTTGCATGGATGGAATGCCAATAAAGGGAAATATTACTACACAAAAATGAAAGTTGGCAATTAGTCACACACACACACAATACCATCTACAAAACAAATTGGTCGATATATATATACTATAAAATATCACGACATTGTTCACATAAGAAACAAAAAAAATCACAACAAAAAACAATTTTTTTTTTCTTTTCAATTTAGTTTTTCAGTTATTCTAGTCAGTAGTCAGCACAATGACTAGAAAAAAGGTGAAACTTGCCTTCATTGTCAATGATGCAGCTAGAAAAGCCACATACAAGAAAAGGAAGAAGGGTTTATTGAAGAAAGTTGATGAACTAAGCACCCTTTGTGGCATCGAAGCTTGTGCTATATTGTATGGCCCTTATGATCCTCAACCCGAAATTTGGCCATCGCCATGGGGAGTCGAAAGGGCACTCTCAAAATTTAGGACAATGCCTGAAATGGAGCAAAGCAAAAAAATGATGAACCAAGAGACTTTCATGAGACAAAGGGTTTTGAAGACTAAAGAGCAAGTGAAGAAACAAAGGAAAGAGAATAGGGAGAAAGAGACAACACTTCTCATGTTTCAATGTCTTAATGAAGGAAAAATTGTGCACAACAATATGACAATGGTTGATTTGAATGATCTTTCTTGGTTGATTGACCAAAATTTGAAGAATATTGGTAGAAAGTTGGAAGCAGAGGATAACAACAACAATAATATTAACAATAATAACAATAATGGTCAAATTCAAATCATGGATACTCCAAATCAATTGGTGGAATTGGCACCACTACCATCAAAGAATGAAGAATTGCCACCAATGGGCCATCCCCATGTTGGATTGGGTATGAGTAATGGGGACAACATCATGCAAAGGCAGTGGATCATGGACTTGATGATCAATGGTAATGGTAATGGTAATGGAGATGAGATAAATATTCCCTTTGGTGATGCCAATGTTCAAAGTGGATTTTGGCCTAACCTACTATCTTGAATGAAATCATATGTGTTTGTTTTAAATACCCTTTTGAGGGTATTTCTACTAATTAGTCCCAATTTTTAATTTTATGATGATGTGGTTTTTTTAATTTTTTTGGGTATGTGAGATTATGGTTTAATCTCCACATCTTTATATTTCCTATGTCATCATGTGTGGCATATGCTTCACATGTTTATATATGCTTCAAGTTATGATGTTTAATAAATGTTTTCGTTTTCAAATCGAATAAAATAGTCTTTTGGTTTGTGGCTTTCAATACTTTTGTTTTAATAATATTAGAACAAAAAATCTAAAAGTATCTAAGCTTCTAAGGCTATTTTTAAAAGAATTTAAAATTTGTGTTATGCACTCTTAGTGTAAATATTTTTACAATATCAACAAATCATAGTTAAAGTAAAAAATTATTGCTCACTCATCTTCTTTATTGGGTTCTCTTCCTCTTTCTCTTATCTTGCCATTTTTGCCCAAGAATGAAATGAGCTATTTTGTTATTTTCTCTTCCAAATCTAAATATTTGACTTTGAAAACCTTCACTACAATTGTTAATGGGTGTTTGACAAACTCAATTTCTTTGATTGAGTGAAGGTTTCTCACAAAAAACAAAAATTGATTTTTTGGGCTCTTTGGATAAACAATAGAGTGCTTGCCTCTCTTGTTCTTTGCCTCTTTCAAGAAGTTTTAGGAAGACTTTTTTTTTATGCTTTTGTGTGATGTTTTCCAAAAAATGTAAAATACAATATTTACTATGTATTTATAAAATACTTGAAATGAAACCATTAAAGAAAGTTTATCTTGGGAAAGATCCTAGGACGAGGTTCTCCATGTTTGTACGATAGGGTTGAAGATGGGATTCAGCTTATGCAAACAGAAAAGAGAAAATTGTGACATATAAGGAACTAAAATAATATTATAATCTCAATCGTCTAATTTGATCTAAAGATCCATAATTATTCCTCTCATTCTCATATGAATTAGGCATTCTCACTAGATTTGTCATATATATATATATATATATATATTTGTTTATGCAAACAAAAATGAGAAAATTGTGGCACATAACGAACTAAAATAATATTATAATCTCAATCGTCTAATTTGATCTAAAGACCCATTAATTATTCCTCTCGTTCTCATATAAATTAGACATTCTCACTAGATTTGGCATATATATATATATATATATATATATATATATATTTATATTTGTGTGTGTTTCACATGCTTTAAAATCTGAGATGTATATATATGCATGTTAAAAGATATTTGTAAGAAATACAAAATCAGTGAAATCGTTTAAATAAAATCACGCAAATTAAATATTAAGTTTAATGTCTTCCAATGGGTGACACTCATAAAAGCCAACATTGTATAGTGTTGGTCATATTAAAGTTGGGGTACACTATTCTACATTAGTGCGGTGTGACAAGATAAGATTTGACTATCAACCATTAGGTTTAACTTAGCTAAGTTGAATTCAATAGGATTGAAATGGACTACGAGACAATGAGAATGAGATTTAATTCATAAGACATATTAGAACAAGTGTTGTTCACCCAACTGTTCCAAGAGTTACATGTGATGTAATTGGAAATGAGTTTCCTACCTAAATAGCCGTGTTATGGATGCATAAACTCAACTGTCTCAAAACCAGGTGAAATATGTATCTTGGTCTCACTAGAAAATCTTCCAATGGAATTTTTCGAGTCAATGGTGAGGGTCATTTATTTGAGTAAAATAGTGGAAGCATATTTAATAAAGACATATATATATATATATATTTGTTTTTCTGTTTTAGACTAACCATGTCTGCAAACACAACCAACAAAATTTCACTACGAAGCATCCTTGAAAAAGAAAAATTATTGGGAACTAAATTTCTCGATTGACACCAAAACATCATGATTATCCTCAAACAAGAGAGGAAATTGTATGTGCTCGAATGACCTATGCATGAGCAACCTACTACAAATTAATTATTCTTGGTTGAACGAGATACTTATAAGAAGCATCAAGATGATGCATTAGATGCTCCTTGTTTAATGCTTGCAACCATTAACTTTGACCTGCAAAAGCAACATGAGAATATGGAGATGCTTGATATGATTGAACACCTTAAAATGTTTTTTCAAGCATAGGCTAGGCAAGAAATGTTTGAGCATCGAGAGCTTTTTTCCATTGTAGGCTAGAAGATGGAAGTCCAATTGGGCCTCATGTACTTGAGAGCCTAGAGAGGCTGTGATTTTCTTTGGGCCTAAAACTAGCAACATATTTGATCCTGCAATTATTGTTGAATAGTTTTAACCAATTCGTCATGTATGACTGTATGAATGATGTGGCTAAAAAATTGCCATAGCTTGTTGGAATGGTTAAAACTATTGAGCTAAACATCAAGAAAAGGATAAAGCCATAAATATGGTACAAACTGGTAAGGGCAAGGGTAAAGGAAAAATTGTTAGGTCCATGTTTAGGCAACAAACGGACAAGGACATGGCGATAGCCAAGCCGAGTACTTATAGCCTAAAACTAGTAGGTGGAATTGCAAAGGAAGGTACTTGTTTCCATTGTGGTCAAAATGGTCACTGGAATTGGAAGTGTCCAAAATACCTAGAATAATTAAAGAAAAGAGGAAGTGAGACTTCCACCTCGGGTATTTATCTTATAGAAGTTAATTTTTCTACTTTTGCATCTTGGGTATTGGATACAAGATATGGTTATCACATTTGTACTAATGTGCAAGAACTAAGATGAAGTAGGACATTGACTAAAGGTTAAGTCAACCTACAAGTTGGAAATGGAGCAACGGTCGTTGTTGCATTAGCTGTAGAAACTGATATTTTGACTGTATATTCGGGCCTTATTTTAGAACTTAATAATTGTTATTTTGTTCTAGCAATTTGCAGAAACATAATTTCTATTTCTTGGTTGGACATATAAGGTTTTAATATTATTATTAAGAATAAAAGTTGTTCGATTTATTTAGATTATCTATTTTATGCAAGTGTATCTATGTGTAATGAACTTTATGTCCTATATTTAGATATGCCTATTCATAATATAAATGCGAAAATGGTTAAATCAAATATTTAAACCGTACATACATTTGAAATTGTCTTTTAGGCCATATAGGCGAGAAATGCATATATAAGCTCCATAAAGAAGGATACTTGGATTCACTTGATTATGAATCGTTTGAAGTGTGCAAGTCTTGCTTACTTGGAAATATGAATAAAGCCCCACTTACTGGTCACAGTGAAAGGGATAGTGATCTTTTGGGATTAGTACATATTGATATATTTGGACCACTAAAAAAACCAGCTAAAGGTAGTTTTCATTACTTTGTCACATTAACTAACGAATTTAATCGATATGTAATCTATTGTCACACATAGGTCAAATACGAGTAATAAAACATAGTGTAGGGGCAACAACTTGAGTCGTTTCACAAAGACATTTGATTATATTAACCGAATTTAGAATAATGAAATTAAAATGGAGGTTTCGAATTTAGGTTCAGACATATTAAGAAAACGAATTACAATCACGTTGGAACGATTACTCCACTTATTTGAGAGTTTCAGACCTATCACAAATTCTATCAACGGATTTAATTTCTAAATTATGACTATGTTCCTATTTGACTATATAATTAATCAAACAAGTGTAATCGATCATATGTGAATTATGTTTCTTTGACGGAATTAAGCATCACATTCATCGATGTATTATAGTTAACGATCAAGCTTCAAAAAACTACAATTTATTTAATTTAGAAACTGAATTATATCAAACTAATTTTATCAATTCTATTGCAATTTGAATTAAGCAATCAGAATAACAATATAATCAAATAAAAATAAATAGAATTAACCTGCGAAATGAAGATTATAAAGTAATCTTCAAAGTCTTGATGAAATTCCAAAACAATGGATTAATTTGATAAATTAGCCTTCCATAAAAAATATTCTATTTATCCAAAAATAAGAAAACAATAAAACTCTAAGTATTTGTATCTCTTTCTAAAAAGCAAAACTGAACCCTCCTAAAAAAAATATAATACTCAAATTTGGGCTCTAAAAACAATTGGGTCGATACTAAAAATTATTACAAAAAGCTCATATCATGTAATCTCCAATTTAGACCAAGTAAAGTTTGGAATTGGTCTTTTGTGCCAACATAAAATTTGTAATTCTAATTTTTAGCTTTCTAATGCCTACTTGCATGCGTCAATTCGATATCCAAAACTCAAGTTATGGCCTACAGAGAGAGCAATGATCAATATGCAAATAATAACATTAAAACTCAATTACGACACAAAGTTTAGAAACATGCTAAAACACTAATATAGACTATAAAGAGCTTTCATGTCTCAGTACAAAGCTAGAAGCATCTGACAAAATGCATTGATCTTTATGTTTTTCATACCAAATGAGATACAAATTAGAAACTTTTGAAAAGTTCAAAGAGTTTAAGAATGAAGTGGAAAATTAACTTGGCAAGAGTATTAAAACCCTACGATCAAATCGTGGGGGTGAATACTAAAGCCACCAATTTAACAATTATTTGAAGGAGAGTGAGATTATATCCCAACTCACTTCTCCTGAATCTCCTCAATGAAAAGGTGTTTTAGAAAGAAGAAATGCACCTTGATAAACATGGTGCGGTCGAGGATGAGTTAGTCAAATTTACACGACTCTTTTTAAGGATATGCCCTTCTTACAGCAACTTTCACCCTTAACCATGTTCCATGTAAAGCGGTAGAAAAGACACCATATAAGATATGGACTAGTTGAAGATCAAATATGCCTTTTTTGAAGATTTAGAGATATGAGGTTTATGTGAAAGTTTCATTTTTGAGAAACATGGTCCTAAATCTAATAAATGTATATTTATGGGATATCCTAAGAAAATTAAACTATGATGAAACCTATTTTCCAATAGCAATGCATAAATTTGTTCGAATTCTGCTTGCTTGTTGCATACCTTGATTAGGAAATCTGACAAATGGACATCAAGACTACATTCCTTAATGGAAATTTTCTCGAGGATGTGTATATGATACAACCCCAGGATTTTGAAGATCCAAAGGATGCTGGAAAGGTATGCAAGCTACAAATGTCCATGAATGGATTGAAGCAAGCTTCTAGATGCTGAAAACTTCGTTTTGAGGAAGCTTGTAAGAAATTTTGGATCCATTGAAAAGGAAAATGAACCTTGTACCTTTTAAAAGGTTAGTGGGAGCACAATAATGTTTCTCGTCTTGTATGTGAAAGACATACTGCTGATTGGAAATAATATCCCTGCATTACAAAATGTAAAAATGGGGTTAGAGGATTGTTTCTCGATAAAGGACTTAGGTGAAGCTTTCTATGTGTTAGGAATTAGAATCAATTGAGATAGATCATTGATGTTACTTGGTCTTAGTCAAAGTACATAGGTTGACAAAGTGCTTAGACGCTTCAATATGCACGACTGCAAGAAATGACTCTTGCCTATGTCACATAACATATACATGTCCAAAGGACAATGCCCTAATTCATCAGATGAGAAGAATCTCGTGAGTAAAATACCATATGCCTCAACAATAGGATCTATCGTGTACACCATGATATGTACAAGACCACATGTCTCGCATGCATTGAGCATGATAAGTAGGTACCAATCAGATCCCGTTGAGAGTTACTGGACCGCAATTAAGAACATCCTAAAGTATCCGAGGAGAAATAAGGATTACTTCTTAGTTTATGGTGGTGTGGAAGAGCTCGTTGTAAAGGGTTACACTAATGTTAGCTTCCAAACTAATAAAGATGACTTAAGATTGCAATCGAGCTATATGTGTTTTGCCTAAATGGTGGAGCTGTGAATTGGAAGAGTTCAAAGCACGAGACAATCATTGATTCTACAATAGAGATCGAGTATATTGTTGCCTCTAATGCATCAAAGGAGGTTAATTAGATCAAAAAACTCATTACTAAACTAGATACAATTCCTAGAATTGTGAATTTGATTGATTTTTTATTGTGATAATAATAGTGCAATATCACAATAAAGGAACCCATATCTCACTAGAGATCTAAGCATATACTTCAGCGTTTCTGTCTTTTAGAGAGATCGTCGATAGAGGAGATGTGCATAATTTGAAGAGTTCCTAACTTAAATAACATTGTTGACTCATTTACAAAACACTTACTCGACAGAAGCATGATTGTCACACAAAATGGATGGGTATTAGGAGTATGCTTGGTTGGCTTTAGTGTTAGTGGGAGATTGTTAGACTTAGCCCTAGAGGCCTTAGTATCATTTTTATCATGAGACTTGCTATTATTTATATAATAATATGAGACAATTTAATTTATTATGTGGATATATTTAAAACATAATAAAGTTCTTACAATAGCTAGTCTATTTAATGGAACATTAAGTTCGACTTAATCGTGAGACTCCATTGAGTATAATGACACTATTATTAAATTGTTTGTAGTCAAGTTTTACTGTTAAATGGGACAATTGTAATGCATAGAGACTATTGTGTAAGTAGAATGATGATCACATATTATGGGTCATGGATATGAGTTTTCAATTTTTCACATAGGTATAAATATTAGGAGTAATACGTGTATTAGATTTATTCTCTATGAGAACGTTACGTAATAGTTATACAAGTTTCATCAACGACTCTCATGTGATCATATTAAGTAGTCCTTCAACTTGAAATCACTACGATCCCTGTGTGGGGAGTTGCATACTTTGAGGTTGTCAAACATTATCTATAACATGACAATCGTAATATGGTGGTTATTAGATCTACAACAAACCATGTAGAGGAATGTGAGTGATGTACATATGATCAATCCCTCATGCATAATAGAAGTTGTATCTTGAGTCTCTCGATAGAGTGATATGTGAAATGTAAGTGGTCACAATAAAATGGACCAATATAAGATATTTAGTATATTAGTGATTGCACGTATACACAAGAATTGAGAAATAAATTATTGGACCTAACAAGGTTGACACTTTTTATTCTTTGTATTCAATTAAGACATTTTGATGAATGCAGATTCACTGCACAATAAATAGTGGTCAGAGTAAGGTTAAAATCGATCACCGATTTTCTCATTAATTGGATAGAAATGATGCATTTCTAGATGTCACTCATTGTTTATAATATTTAATAGTAATTTAATATTTTATGTTATTGTTAATTAAGAGGGAGCTTAAATGATTACACGATAGAACAGTTAAATCAAAAATAAAAGTTTAACTAAAGAATTATTTAAATGATTAATGATTCAATTAAATAAAATGAATTTTTTTAGGCCTAACTATATATTAAAAAGTAATTATTTTTGCACTTCTAAATTCATTATTTTACCAGCTTGACCCTTAAACAGATCAACTATATATAAATATAATCATAAATATTTACTAAAAAGGTGTATATTTTATTTCGCAGTGTGATTGATAAAATAAATTTGAAAGATTACCCTCCACAATTTTAAACCGCGTGAGGATAAATGTATATAATAAACTATGTATTCTATATTATAGTGCATCATATCATATAATATTATAATTAATATGCATTAAAAGTATTCAAATAAATTTATTACTGCAAAATTAGTTTTTATATTATTAAAAGACTGAATTTTTCTTTTATCAATTCAACTATGCATTTAATATGATAGTTAAATAGATAGTAAAATAATCATTATATATGAATTAAATAGTGTACTCAAGTCATTTTATTTTAGAGCATTAATTATATAAACTTAGTAGTAATTAAAAAATCAAAATATGTTAAAATAATTATATTTGGATTTT
>NC_021164.2:57774830-57859170 GCF_000331145.2 Cicer arietinum | reverse complement strand
TATATATATATATATATATATATATATTAATTTAGTGAATATATGTTTTTTAATATTTTATTTATCTAATTTTTTTATGCATTTTTAGTTATCTATTTATATTCATATGTAATTTATTTTATTTTGCTTTTGGATTTTTTTTGAAGTAATTGAGTTAAGAAGAGTGTTAGCAACACGTAGTGGTAGATTCAGGACCCTATGTCAAGGGGTGCGAACTATTTACTATAATTAATAATTATTAAAAATTCTATAAAATTAAAAATATTAAATAAATTTTTAGTTCTTATAAAATTTTAAAGTTTTGTTTTTAGTCCCTATAAAAAAAATTCATCTTTAATCTCCAAAAAATATTTCAGTCGTTTTTATCCTTGTTTTTATGTCAGCTAATTTTTATTATTCAAAGTTTTAATTGATTTTTTTTATATATATTTAGAATATTATAAAAGTTTTCCTCGCATAAATTTAGAATTTTTTAAAAATAGATATATTAAATATGGAGCTTTTATTGTGAAAATTTTAAAAATTAATATTTAATTAATTATTTATTAAAAAATTCTAAACTTTGGTATGAAATATGCTTATAATGTTTTAAGTATGCATGAAGAAAATAATTTAAAAATTTAAATGATAAACATGAATTGACTTAAAAATAGAGATAAAAACAAAATTGATTTTTTTTTTGGGAACTAAAGATGAATAATTTTTTTGTAAGAACTAAAAACAAAACAACAAAATTTTATAGGGACTAAATATTTATTTAATCCAAATTAAAATCCTATTTTTTTATAATAATTCTATTAAAATCATCTTGACTAAAACAATGAAAGAAATAAATTAATAATTTTTTAAAATTATCCTTATTAAATATTAGTATATTAATCATTAACATTAATACAAAATAAAATATAGTAACTTTATTGACATGATATTCATTAAAGAGTAGAATTGAAAAAAATATATTAATATTATATTAAAAATGACATCTATTTTTTAGACTTTTTGTTTTTACAAAACAATAATTATTTTGGGACCAATAGAGTATAATTTACAATTCATATTAAATTCCTATGCATTTACATGGTTCACATATATAATACTATTAACCTTTATAGGACCCAATTCCTCGGGATTAAATTAAGGTTTCATGGTAGCTATCAACTATATAGTGCTACCTTTACTACTATTAATAAATACTATAGCATGTTCATAACATATTTTATATCTATAAACTGAACTTATAAATGATTGACGTCCTTAAATATCCTTTATAATGCGAAGTAAGATCAATCTTCTATTACTTGAATATGCATTTAATTTTATTTTCCAACCAAATATGTTTCACTGTTTATTTCAACAAACAAGTTATATAATTAGAAATTGTCGAAGTTTATAACATAATTAACCCTTATAAAAACGATCTTATTTTACTATATTCATAAGAAATTGTGTTGAAAACCACTAAATTCATAAGACACCTATTTTGGAAATTGGAAAGTGTCTTATATAGCTTTCTACTTGGGAAGTTTCTTATATAATATAAAATATTTATTAAAAAAATGTTTGACATCAAAAAATGCATTATTATTACTCAAATTATTAAAAACTTGGTTATAGAAGTTCAACCTCTTTGTGACCAATATAATTGTACACTTATAACCCTTCACCTAGATGTCTTATTGAACATAAGTCAAAATATAAGGATCACCTATTTTTGAAGTTCAATTATCTTGTTTCTTAATCTCTGAGTAGACATCAAAGACAAATGTGACCAATATCATATATTGTCTCATTATAGTATGACAATGTATTTATAATGTCTCACTCTAACACAAAATCCAACACATCACTCATATTATGTAGAAGAGACAAATCATTTTTACATGATCACATGTATGAATCCCGTACAACACTTGTATGTTGGAGCAACTATGGAGATTGTTAGATCGAGAGAGAAGTTGTATATCTCGTGATCCAACAATTATCACAATTGTTGCACTATGCAAATACTTTAGAGGATGAAACAATTTTCAATTTGATTCATTATAGACCCAATAACTACTTTTATTACCATTCCGTTATAGCCAATTTTTGATAGTATCAAAGTCTACAACTCCTACTTGTAGGAATCATTGTGACTTAAGTCAAATAAATACTTATTATGGTTACTATAAAAATCTATCTTGACATTTACATAACTATTATATATCATTATCATAGTGGACCAATTCGATGCAACTATTACTCTTAATCTTTACACTTGTGTATTGACTTGATACAAAATATATGTGTGATGCCACATATCCATAATAATACATATTGTTGACATGATGTATCTTTGATATTGCATACCAATGACACATGATATGTGACAATTATTCTACTCACACAATAGTTATAATTTGTTATTGCCGTCATTATTAACAACTATCGACCACATATAGTATAGAGTTGAAATAATTTCTTTTTTCTTTTCATCTTGGTAGCTTTGACCTCACTCAAGATTTTGATATTACATTCCTTCATGTCTTGATAATTACACTGATAAATGGGACAAACATTGTATAAATAGCCTTTCTTATTCATTCTTTCACTCCAACTTCGTGGGAACCTTACCATAAGTATGCCAAACTAATTTTTGAGCAACTCTAGCCACTTTTGATCAACTCGAAGTCAACTTAAAATCTAATCAACCTAATCAACTCACCTTAAACTCTAATCAATTATTTTACTTCTAAACCGATCAAATTGTTATGCTACCGAAATTTAAGCTTGTTTGAGGTTTCGATCCTAGAGTTTTGAGCCTTTGTTTATAGCTCTATAAGTTTGATTTTAGAAACCGTAGTCTCTCTATCTTTATTATTCTAACTTGTTTTTGTCGCTTAATTTATAATTAAATCGTTTTAGGATTTTGTTAATTCGTAGAGCTTACTAAAAAAACGTTTATTTTATTTTTTAGGATGAAAATTAATTAATAATTTTGAGTTTGTTTATTTGATTATTGTGTTAGATTGTTATGATAATTTGAATTATAAAATAAATGTGTTATATGTGATTAATTTGTTATGTGACTGAAGTATGATTTTATTTCAATGATATTCTATGGGATTAGTGGGAAAATGTATTAGTTGTGTTATTATTTAGATTGCTTATGCTTATGCTGATGCATAATGAACATGTATATATTTGTGCATGTGAGGAATTTGGGAAATAGTTATTAGAGATAAAAGTGCGACACTATGAGGTTTTACTTTAATTAAAATCAGTAAACGACAAGGTTGTACTAATACTGAGAGTGTCGTGATTTGTAAAATGAATACAGAATGAGTAAAATCATGTAGTCCTATAAATGTTGTGAAGTCTATTGTTGTATGTATGAGCACACAAGACTGATTTGGCTTAATTTTTTCGAAAGAGATTTAATTATTATTATTATTATTATTATTATTATTATTATTATTATTATTATTATTAATTATTATTATTATATTGTTTGACTATATATATATATATATATACTTCACTATTTCCAATTTTTATGGTAGCATGTGATTCTTAGTCCTATGTATTTTATCTTGAATCTTTGTCTATGTATTTAGATCTAGTAGAGTAGGAGTTCATAATTGAACATGATTTTCCACTTTCTACTCGTAATGCAATTAGAAATGGAGACCTCAATGATGCTTAACAAAGTGTAATCTTGTTTTGGATAGCTAGCGAATCATTTTGTAGTCTAATCTTTTTAGTCTTTGGTAAATTGTATTTTGAATACTTGGTTTCAGGCGTACCACACATTATCCTATGTATCTGTAGACACCTATATACTTATGCTATGTGTACATATACATTTTTAAATATTTGCTTACGTATTTGTATCTAAATTTACCTTGGGATGTTGGGGCGTCTAAAAAATAACTTTATATTAATTAACAGTGTCTCACAATCAAGTTATAATAAATGTTTATTATATGGATTATCTATTATATGTATTTTATTATACTATATAATGAATATCATGCATAATAAATAGTGTCTTATATTTTATATATTAAGAAATTTCAACCAAGTTTTATTAATCGTAATATGTACTACTTATATAAAAAAAATCATAAAAATTAACAAATTTATTTTATTTGTGCTCTTAATTATAAATATTAATTTCATGATGTTTATTTATGTCATAATTTTTTATGCATTATATGAATATCTTGAAAAGATTATATTAAATTTTTCTTGTCGATCTTTAGTTTGTTTACAGTTAATCTTTGAATTTTGAATTAGAGTTCATGTCGAGTAAATAATCTAGCTAATGTTAATTACCTTTAGAATTTGTTTGATTTGTATAATATAACAGAGACATAATATATAATATAAAGTTAATTAAATAATAAATATATGTATGATATGATAATAACATGACAAACATTATTATATCATGTGTTTGATAAACACGTGATAACCAACACGATAACAAAGTTTTATTTTATCATAAATTTAGTATACATTCCATCATAACATAATATAATATATATTATATTTAAGGCTTAAATATATGTTTGGTCCCTTTAAATTAGCGTTATTTATTTTATTTTATTCCTTATAAGTTTTTCAGTTTCAAGTTCAACCTTGTAAGTTCAAATTTATTTTTAAAATTGTTTATGTTGTTATTGACAGTTAAAAAGAATTAAAATGACAAACAAAAAGAAGAAAAAATAAAAAGTGCAAACTTATAAAAATGAAAAATTAAAAACAACAAACTTACAAGAGCGAAAATCAAATGAAAACAAATATGTTTGGTACTTATAAGTATGCACTCTTTTTTTATTTCCATTCGAGTAAGTTTGCGTTTTCTTTATTTTCGGTCCTTCTTTGTTTGTTATCTCAACTTTTTCTTTAACAAACACTAACAATAAGGACGATTTAAAAGAAAAATGAACTTAAAGGGTTAAATTTGAAACAAAAAAATTATAGGAACAAAAATAAAAGAGTGCTAACTTATAGGGACTACACATATATTTAAGCCTATATTTAAATAACAAAATTATCATTGTGAAAAATTACATATTAGTTTTTAAAAAAATTAACTTATTATATTTTAAATATTATAAACTAACAAAAAAATATTAATAAAATAAATAAGGAATGAAATAACTTTATATTTAAAACTATCCATTAACACTACTAAATAAGCAATTTAATTTTTGTATTTTAAATCATGAGTAACCAAATAATTATATATTTTTTGTTAGAATGTAAATAAAGATATGATATATATATATATATATATATATATATATATATATATATCATTTTTAATACTAATTTATTAAATTATATAAAAACCAAAACTACCCTTGTGATAAAATCATAAATATTTTTTAAATTAATTATTCATATTTTATTTTTAAAAGTTTAATATCAAATTTTATTAATTATTTTTATTTTTATATTTGATTAGATTTATATTTTGATATTTTAGATTATATTTTATAAATTGTTTTTATATTTTATTATATTTTAATTTTATATTTTAAATTATATTTTATAAGGGTAGTTGAGTAAATTATTATTTTTAGGCTTAATTGCAGTTTTAATCCCCCTATTTTAGCTGAATCGCAAAAGTAGTCCCTCCATTTTAATTCTCCCCAGTTTTGGTCCTCCAAACATAATTTTAGTCCAAAACTTGATGAAGTGACATTTTTTAAAGTCACACCACACCATTTATGATCATAAATTTAACGTACAATTGTTGCACCACGAGATCTTGAGGCATGGTGTTACTTAAATAAACGCAAAAAAAATAAAACTTCATCAAGTTTTAGACCAAAATTTTATTTTAGGGACTAAAACTGGGGAGAAATAAAATGAGAGGACTACTTTTGCGATTCACTTAAAATAGGGGACCAAAACTGCAATTAAACCTTATTTTTATCATATCAAAATGGTTTCTAACACATATCATATTCATGATAGAAATTTCAAGTAGAGAAACATATATGTGAAATTTCTGACACACTAAATTCAAATAGGATATTATATCTTATTTTTATCATATCTTTTATAATGTCCATCAACCGGATTCTTAAAATACACTTGTGTCCCTTAAAAAGATCAAATTACACTCATTTTTTCTTTTATATTAAAATTTAAAAGTTGTTCCTTATAAATTATAATATACATTTTGATATAAAAATATGAGTGGAGATCCATTGATTCTAGGAGTAATTCTATGGCGAGTTACTCCGCTTGTTAACTTAATATAAATAATAAATTTCACTAATCCAACAATAAAATCAAAAGTTCTTATTGAGTAGATTAACTCCTGAAATTTTTATAAAATTTTAAAACTATTTGATAATTTATTAGATAATTTCAAATGAACGTATAATAAATTTTTAAAAAATATAAGTAAATATCGATAGCTAGATTACATAGTTGTCTATTTTAAATCTATATAAAATTTTGTGTGTTTGATCATTAATATATTATTTCAATAATCAACAATCGAATTAGTTAAAATCATCGTTTATGTTGAATTATTAAGTGGAGTAATTCAACACAAAATTACTCCTAAAGTTAAGGGATCTCGACTAAAAAATATACTTTTTTGATTAAAAAAGTATATATGTATTAAATTAAAATTTAGTATATTTTAATATAATGAAACTTTATATTCATATTGTTTCTATATTTTTGATTGATACATAGTTTTGAACTGTGATATAATTTTGGAAATAAAAGATAAATAAAAACTTTACGAAAAATACTATTAATTCCATAAAAATCTATTTACTTCTAAACGGCATTTATTTTCTAAAATTGAAAAATTAATAATAAAAATTTGCCAATTAAATTGCTACCATGTGATTTATGAACCAATTGCAATTCAAACAGATAATTGGACTTTACCACTTAGGCTTTACATTCACACCAACTATGACTTAATCCAAAAAAATTAATTGTTAATTGTACTAAATTTCAATGAGATTGGTAGTTCTACATTACCTTTCATAGGAGTGTGTATCTCTGTCTAAATTTTTCCATGTAAAAAAATATTTGTTTATGTTCTAATAAATTAAAGTTTTAGTTAATACATATTTATTTTAATCAAATCAGTGCACAAATGATTATGCGACTCTCTTAAGATACAGATTGTATCCAAATTCGACGATTCATAAATATGAGTGCCCAAATTTTACTTGCTTTCCACCAAACTTTAAATTACAATGACTTTTCCCTCCTAAAAATCAGAAGTTTAAGATAACAAAAATACACAATTACTTAAGGGAGAAAAGTGCTCATTTTACCATAAGGGGCAATGTGAATGTATAACTTATATGTTAAAATATTAACTTATAAAATAACTTACCAATAATTTTGTTTTTTAGTAGTTGTTTTTTAATTACAAATCTAAAATAATTAATGTCATTGTGTATTTCTAAATATTAACAATTTTATATATAAAAAATATGTATAGTTTCAATACAATTTAATTGATAGAAAATATTTCAATGAGTATAATGAATTTAAAAAAAAAAAACATAAAATATGTAAAATAACCCATCCAAATTTTATTTCATAAAAAATAGCTAAAATATTTATTGTCATAGAATATAAATATATTAAAGAGTTAAATAAGTTTTTAGTCCATAAAATTTGTCTGTGATCATTTTTTGTCATTATTATTTGTATCATTTAAATATTTTTTGCATTCATGATTATATTATAATCTTCCTTACGAAAAAAATTATAATTTTTTAAGAAGGAATGACATAAATATAAAATTTTAAGTTTTTAGCGCTTAAAAATATATATTTGATTCATCTTTTGTTAAAAAAAATTATTTTTTTGAGAAATTTTTTTATAATATTTTAAATATACGTGTAAAATATATACAAAAATTAGAAGGTCCACATGTGTTTGACTTAAAAGCACGGATAAAATATGAAATATTATATTAATAGTACATATATGAGTTTTATAGAGACTACAAATTTATTAAATATTTTTGAAACTCTATATTATTAAAATAAATATATTATAAATAATATTTATTACTCTTGCTCTAAATTAAAACTACTTCCATCTCAAATTTTTCTATATAAATAGCACCACTCGAGTTATAAGAAAAACATAACATATCGTTTTATGAATTTCCTTCTTGTTCATATCTTTTTATTTTCAGATCAAAACTACCATGGCTAGAAAGAAGGTGAAACTTACATACATAACTTGTCCCTCAAAGAGGAGGGAAACATTCAAAAAGAGGAAAAATGGTTAGAGCTTAGCATCTCCTTAATCTATTTTATACATATGAAGGAATGCCATGTTTTTATATAGCCATTTTTCTTTTAATTTTATTATTTATTTCAGCTATTTTATTTACGATTTCATCATTGTTTGATTAATCAAATAACATGATTCTTTTATATAGTCCCTTTAAACTTTGTAACTTCAATTTTTTATAGAGAAAAGAGGACAAGCAAAAACATTAGTGTCATCTACACACTAGTGCTGATAAAGCTTGTACTATCTAGCCTTGTATATCATACATATTTTACCAATCTAAAAGGATGAAATGTGAAAAATTATGTAGGAAAATCATTTGATTAAATTGTTTTATGTTATGTTTTAATTTTATTTCTCTTAAAAAAGCTAAAAAATATTAGTTTAAAATTGTATAAATCCATACTTTAGGTAAATCCTCTTTGGCATTTAGTAAATTTTAGTTTTTTCCTTGATTTCATATCATTTATGACTTAGCTATAGATTTTTTCAATAGGTATAATGAAGAAGGTTAATGAAATCAGCACCCTTTGTGGAATAGAAGCATGTGCAATAATTTATGATAAAAACAATACTCAAGGAGAGGTTTGGCCTTCAGATTCAGGAGTCAAAAGTGTATTGTCAAGGTTTATGAATCTTCCTGAAATGGAACGAAGTAAAAAGATGATGGATCAAGAGTTCTTCTTGACACAAAGCATAGCAAAAGTCTATGAACAAATGAAGAAACAAAGGGAGGAAACTAGGAAGAAGGAAATGGCCAGTCTCATTAGTCAATATGTTCATACTAGAGAATTTAATGGCTATTTAATGAGCAAGAATGATCTCAAAGATTTGTCGTCTTTAATCGACGAAGGACTAAAGAAAATCGAACAAACGATGACACAAATGAAAATTGAAGGCGAAGAGGAGGTTGTAAATGGAGCTCATACTATGAATGAAGTAGAGGGGCAGAAAAATATGCAAGCTATGAATGAAATTGAGGGGATGGAAAATATTGGCCACACCCAATTAGGGTTTGTTAGTGAGGGAGATGATCATCAAGTAAATATGGGTCATGTTGCTTGTGGACTAGAGACCATCATGGGTGATGATATACAAATTAATTACCAACAATGGCCTATGGATTTCCCCATGCTACCATTTTCATATGATAATATTGACCCAAATGGTTTTTAGTCTCTAGTTCATAATTCATTTAATAAACTATACCCTTTTTGTAGTAATGTTGAGTCTTTCCCTTATTTTCATTTGGTTTTTACTATTCTATCCCTTTTATATTTATGTTTTATAGTTTATCTTTATGCATGTTTGTTTCAAACATGTATATACTTTTTTTTTAGTTATGTTTACTTTTACAATATTGATGATCATCAATTAAATCAATATAGAGTTGTTTGAACAGTCACCTCTTTGTGTAGAAAAGTTTAATACTTAATGACTCTTTTGTATATTTTAATTTAGATTATATACTATGAATGAATTTATGGTCAAGGCTTATATAGTAACATCAAAAAAAGAATCAAATATAAATGAATTGCGGTAAAATGAATTTAAAAGGTTTTTATAATACACTGTATTTCGAAAATTACAGTTGTCTGTATTTAAATATTAATTTTTAATTGAATTCTTACTTTTTTTACGGTTTTTTATGATACATTGATTCAACATGTTTTGTAAACTTAAAATAATTTTTTTTACACATCTTACATAATAAAAAAATAAATATATTTATTACTTACTCTTGTGTGTTAAAAATAAAATATAGAATTGATACTTTTTTAAACTATAAAGTTGCAAAATGAAATTTTTGTATGGCTAAATACATTAAGTAATGTATGTGTATATATTTTATTTATTGTTTTATTTTGTGGACATATTATAAGTTAATGTAGTGAAACATTTTTCATGATACATAAGAGTTTGTTTAGTGGTTGAAACAAGTTATATACTTAATAGGATATAGATATGAAGTTGAATAAGAAATAATATCATTGAGATATTGTTGCGACAAGAAATAACAAACCAAAACAAAATTATTATAAGATGGACTACAATTTTTTTTGTCCAACATGAATGAATTAAAAGATGGATTATAAAAAATGGACTTGAAAGATCCAAAACTAGCTGATGTAATAATTTTATATATATTTTTTAAAAAATCTTTTGACACTAATAAATAAATAATTTTAATTTTTTTTTAAATCATTTGTGTAATTAAGAAATTCTATTATATATGCTAGATAAGTTAAATAAAAATATAATATATATATATATACATGACAAAACAATGTAAGAAAATTATATTTTATTTGTTAAAAAATTAAAATTAATATTTTCTTCTAATTTTAAATATTCTTTTTTATAAAGGCAAATAGCAAGCCATTTCAATAATAATTATAAGAGCCATATGAGAGGTGAACGATAATATATTTGGGGACTAGCCCTGAATATAACATTGTGTCTTAATGAATCTAACCTTAAAGTTTGGATTACCTCAAGCAACTTCCTACAATACATAATGATGTCACCAAGTTCAAATAAGTCAACTCTAGGATTGTGAAGCAAATGAACTACTGGATAAAAATCCATCTCAATTAGAACCATGTCTTGCTCAATTACAATATGCCACTAATAAAGTGGAATAAATAGTCATAAAAAAAAAAATTTAACTTGTAACTCTTTAAAAATTTAATCTTGCATTTAAAATATATATTTTTTCAAATATAAACTTGAAAGACAAGCTAATTGTTAAAGAACCTTCCCTTATAGAGAATGTTCTTAAACTTTGTAATATTAACATAATTTTAAAAAAAATTACTCAAGTGTAGGGTTAATGTAATTAGTATATACTTAAAATAAAGGAGTATGTTAGAGAGAATCACAAAGAGAAGTTATCATTGTTCATCATTAACTTTGAGTTACGTCTATTCCTTACACACTTTATGAGATTTTTCACTATCCTCCTAATCAAAACATTCTCAAGACTTTAGATCACAATTGAACTTAATACAACTTGTATTATCAATGCCTCATCAGATTTACAACTTTTATTGTCAAAGCTCATATGCTTGCAATCTTAGTCTAAATAGATTTTACACAATCTCACTCTTAAAAATCACAAATAAAAGACTATGAGAGTGTGATGTACTGTTACGGTTCTTTGCTTGAGAAAATTCAGACAAATTTGAGAAGCAAAGGAAAACGAATCAACAAACTCATAATTGATGAGCCACAAATTTGGAGTGAAGAGCTTAAGTGTATGACAAAAGAAAAATTTTAATAACTTGTATACAAAAACAAGTGAATGATATTTCTTGGCTTAAGTTATTTCTCTTCAAGTGCAACAACAAATACTTTTTATTGATGCAGAGGACTTTAGATTGGTGTAGAAAAATAGAGTTGTTGGATACATGAATCAATGTAAAAAGAAATTCCTTGATGAACTATCTTGATTCCAAGAGCCAAACAGGGAGAACGTTCTCTTGTTATATGTGAAGAACAAGTTGGTACGAAATGTGTAGCTCATGAAATGTCTAAATCAGTTATTATAGCAGCATAAGTAAGAAATGAAGTGTTGACTAACATATGTACTTTGTTTTGTCTTTTAGTGTTTTACAAGTGGGACAACCATGAGAATGTTCTCTTTAAAATGAGCAATATATTTTCTTGTTTTTTGTGAGAAGTAGGTTGAATAGATTTCAATATTTTTGAAAAATGTTTGAGTCGCACAACAGAAAATGAAAAACTTTAAATGCAATGGACTCGAGTATCAAGCATATTGGATATTCGTATTGGATATCCATATCAATTTTGCACCAAAGCATAAAATGTCACCAAACTCCAAATAAAATCAAAATTAAACAACATTGTATAAATACATAAGTTAATTAGTTAGGGAAAAGAGATTCACACAAAGATTTATATAGGTTCCTCTACAATCGTCTGCTTACACATGTTTAAAAACCAATATTTGAAGTCTGAAGTCATATAAGTCGATTTACATAGGTGTAAGTTAATTTATAGGACTCCATGTTTTGCTAGTAAGTCGATTCACACCAACTGAGTCGATTTATACCCATGAGAGTTCGAAACACGAATTCGTGAATTTCATAAGTTGGTAAGTCAATTTACTAAGTATAAAAACACTTAGAAAATATTTTAAATGTATTCCAAAAGATGCCAATGCAATATGACCTTGCTTCAAAGTTAATGCATGCTAAATCAACATGCAATTAAGCTTATGCATGATAAAAACTTATTTTTCATAAATTCTTTGTTGAACAAGTATTTTATGCAAAAGTTAGAGGATGAAGACAAATATACTTGTAATTAGCACCAATATTATCATTGTTAATAAGTTTAGAAGTACATGTTTTGTGATTACGATGAGACTTTCTCATGTTTGTGTATTCAATGTTTGATATGGAGAAATCCTTTTAAGTGTACAAGGGAATCGACGTAGCTAAGTTGATACAGAACCATGATAATTAATTGTGTGTTTGGACCTCTAATCTCTTACCTTTATTTGTTGGTGCCTCTTTGATTTATTACTAACAAGGTTTAATCAATCTAAGTTTTTCAAACATTTTCTAAACAATATTTTAATCAATCAAAGAATTTATCACTTCATCATTTGAAAATATTTTTAGAATAGTTTTGTAAGAGAAATATGTTAAACTACAATTCAATCCATTTCTTGTGTTTATTTCTCTAACTTTCATTATCTACCCAATCAAATCAACTATTTTTTGTCCTAGTCTTTTGCAACTTGTGAAGTATATATAATGTGTATATATATTCTAGAGTGAACTCTTACCCAAATTAGCTATACTTTTGAGCGTGAATTGGACTTTATTCCAATGTCTTGTGAATCCACTTTCTATGATGCAAGATATCACTGTTTGGTCATTGCTTGCATCACAAATGCACATGCATATGTGATCAAGTCCTCGTCGTATGATCAACATCTCACAACCGCTTGAGAACCTCGATAAGGATCTCGCAACAACCTAATTGACTTGGTGAACACCTCATCAAGGGACTCCCTATATAAAAGCTCACGTACTTTTGGCAAGGTACATAATTCATTCTTATCTAAAATACCTCTCACTTCCTCTAATTTTTGTTGACTTAGGTGTTATAGTGTTTGAATGTACACCTCATGAGAAGTGGCTCTACTCTACTCCATATAAAACCTATTCTGATCGTCACCAAAATTTCGCTCCATTTAATTGACGCTATATGTGGGAATCAAACTCAAGGGTCTCTACCACACACAAAGGTTGAGAGACCCTTTAGCCCCTTATCCTCGACCAAAAATTTCTCATTTAATGGAATCGAGACTAAGAGTAGTTTATAAACATCCACACTCGTCTATTAATAGGAATACATTTTCACAAGGGACAAAACACTGAAGACTCACTCAAGATCTAAAGAGGATAATACTTTAGACAAGACACTTTATTTAAACTAATTTATCTTTCTTTACCCAAAAAAATAACTGCCTTTTAAAAAAATTGTATAATATTTAAAGGCTTTTCAAAATTTAATATTGTTTCAACAATATTAAATCAATTGAAAAAGAAATATTACATAACATCAATTATATTAATTTAGTGATGTCAAATTAAAATTTAGAAAATTCGCTTTAGGTATCATATTAAATTTTGTTTTAAGCTTCCACATGTGTTGGAACAGCTCTGTCATATACTATTTTTGCTTATATTTGAATCTGAAAGAAGTATTATAAATTTATTAATTACATTCTTCGTTCGTAAATATAAATCAATATTAGAAGTTTCACTCTTATTAAGAAAAATTTGTAGTGTAGTTAATGTGTCAATTTTATATTAAAAAAAAAAGGACTAAAATATTATTTTTGTATTGATGTATTCAATAATAACTTTTCATATTCTATAACAAAATAGTAGTATTAATTAGGGTTATATTTGAAAAAAAATTAAATAAATACATCTAGTAAATTAAAAATGAACTTATATTTAGGAACTATTTTTTTTTTTTGTCGAATGAGTGTTTATTTAATATTTATGTATATATAATTAAAATATGAAATCATAAAATGATCTTGACTTGGCTAATTTTATTTTTAGTTGTTATTGTTTAACATAAATTGAAAAACCGTTTCATGTGCCTGGGTATTATTAAATGCTAACTATTAAATATAACATGATGTAGATACAATCATTACAAATATATTGAGATTAAAAATGGGTAAAATTGGATTACAGATAAAAATAATCAATCACATGTTGACATACAACAAATAAAAAATTGAAAAAAGAAAGTTCCACGTATATTTTCATGAATTGGCACATTATGAATATTGGTTGTCAGTGTAAGTGCATCACTTTTAATTTCATATTTTAAATAATATAAAAGATCAATAGATTAATGAGTATAATTATAATTTTAAAAATTACTGGAAGTATAAAAAATTAGCTGTCAATTATGCATGTACCTTACAAAATCCATTCAAAATATCTTTTATTAATTTTTAATAAAAATGAATTTTTATTAAATATTAAATATGTATCCATAGTTAAATAAAAAATATATATATCTATATTTGAAATAAGCTGGATATAACTATTAAATGCTACTTTTCATTGAATATACTATTTTTTTTTTACAAAGAAATATCTTTCAATATAGTATTTAATATACTATATTAAAAAAAAATTAAGCTCTATAATGTATATTTTATTTCAAGAACCTTTAATGTATACTTTTTTAAAATAAAAAATAATTTATCTATACTGGAATAATTAAATATTGTATATATTAAATTAATGTATTAAGTATCATAATAAATTATTATTATTCTTGCTCTGAATTCAAACTATCTGTTCCACAAATTTGTCTATATATAAGTGGTAAAACTCTTGTACTATGAAAGCCATAACAAACAACCTTTAGAAGTTCGTTCTGGTTAATTTCTTTTTGTTTTCAGGTCATCACTTTCATGGCTAGAAAGAAGGTGAAACTTGCATACATAATCAATCATTCAAACAGGAAGGCAACATACAAAAAGAGGAAATATGGTTAGAATTCATAAGCCGTTTCTTAATTTCAATAAAGCTTGTATTAGTTTTGCATGTCATACATATTTTACTATTACAAAATGATTATTGTAAGAAAATTGTTTATATCATAATTTGATATAATTAGTGTTAAAGTTGGTCCAAAAGTAAGACTTCTAAAGTTGTTACTTTAGACTTATAAACAATAAAATATGACTACTAAAGTTTTTAGTTGAAATTATTCAACCGTCTTTATTCTGTGTTAATTTTTATTTTATTACTCTTGACAAAAACTAAACTATTAACTATTAAAACCTTCTTTGAAATAATATATTTTGAAGTTTTATGCAATTCTCATAAAATAGAAATCATATTTCCCATTAGTTAAGTACATTTTTTTTTTTTGCTTTCAATTGTATATAGTTTATACATTGTATTCTCAATAATAAATTTATTTGTTTATAAAAAAAACATCTATACCAAAATAAAAAATCATTTATAATGCTAAGTATATATTTTTCAATAGGTTTACTGAAGAAGATTAGTGAACTGAGCATCCTATGTGGGATAGATGCATGTGCAATAATTTATGGTGAAAACAATCCTCGAGCAGAGGTTTGGCCATCTACAATTGGAGCAAGAAGTGTGTTGTCAAAGTTCATGCGTTTGCCAGAATTGGAGAGAAGAAAAAAGATGGTGGATTTGGAGGGATTCTTGACTCAAAGTATAGCGAAAGTCCAAGACTCGTTGAAGAAACAAATGGAAGAAAATCAAAGGAAGCAAATGAGTTATTTTATTAGTCACTTTATTCACACCGGTGAATATAACCCTGGTAATGTGAACTTGAATGATCTCAATGATTTAACGACAATAATTGATAACAATCTAAAGGAAATCGAAGGAAAATTGAGTTCGATGGAAGTCGTAGCCGAAGAGGAGACTGGAAATAGAGTTGAACCTATGCATAATCATGTTGGTGTCCAAGAACGGGAGACCAACATGAATTATGCTATGAAATCTGATGATGAACATCTTCCTTTGGACTTACCATTTGATGATGTTAATATCGACACAAATGGTCTTTGGTCTATCTAGTCCAAAATAATTCCCTTGAAAAATTATGCTCTGTTTGGTTATATTTTTTTATTTATAGTTGTTGGTCTTTGTAATTTTAAGTTATGTTTGTTTTGTTTTCAGTGTTGATGATCATCATCAATGGAATCAATAGTGACTTTATTTGTGTTGTTTCATTAAAAAGAATTCTTTTTTTTCTTCTTTAAAATGATAAAAAGGAATTCAAACAGAAAAAGGAGTACAATTACTACTACTCAACCCAAATACACCTCCTTTTAATTTAAAGTAAGATAATTATAAATAAAGTCAAAGGTTTTAAAAAGAAATTGACTTAACTTTTTTAAAATCTGAACTTTTGTATGTCATTGAAGATTGTATTTGTACCTAATAGTGCTTTAACAATTTAAAATCAAAGACTAAAACTCCATACTTTTAAACATTTTAAATTTATCAAAATGCAATATCTCTAAATAAATTTTTTTTCAAAAGTTGAGGCAATTTTATCAATAAAAAATTAGGTATGTTACAGCAGTACATAACATTTATCTAAGTCAAGAAGGGTAAGAATATCTCCTTAAATCCATACAATTACAAATACATGGAAGACATATCAAAGTATCACATAGTTGAGTCACCTAGTCACTAACATACAAGAAAGACAAGCAAAATATATATATATATATAGTTAGTTAGTTAGTTAGAGTATCTCCAACGGTGAACTCAAAATGGGTTCATTAAATGGGATCTACCGTGCCACATCATTTTAAAATAACTCATTCATTTTTTACTCCAATTATGAACTCACATGTTCATTAAATAGGGTCCACCACTAACAAATCGTTCATTTATTATTACTAGTAAATGAATAAAAAAAAAGGTAACCGTACGAACTTATTTTGGCCACCGTTGGAGATGCTCTTAGATTTAAGTGTGAGTAGTTAAGTTTTACATCGACTAATAACGTAAATATTAGATATACAATAGAGGAAATCTATATACCTAGTGTATTAAGATTTTGAATTGAGATGTAGTGTTAAAATTTGTCGTGGATCTTAGAGTATTTGATCTATTATTGCTTTCGTGCATCTCTAAACTTCCCGATATATATATATGTTTACAATAATCTTTAATATTTAACATTTACAAAATAATATATATATTTTTACTTTTAGGAAAACAATTTGACTTGACATTGCTCCAAGGAGACTATTGTTGCCATGTCCATATCGATTATATAATCAAGTTGAACGACTCATAATTTACCAAATCCTCAAATGGTATTAACCATTGGTACTCCTCGGCATTTTCATTAGAGCTCTCGGCATTGCTCTTGAGTTTGTACAATGGTAAAGGTAATACAAAACACAACAAAGAGAAAAGTTTGAATTAGGTTTTAAAACATTTTAAAATTTTATTACAAAATTTCTTTTTTTCTTATCATAAGGAACTAATATAAAAAAATTATTTTTTATACAATATTAATAGAGAACAAAGATGGGTAAAAAGATAACAAGAACACAATTATTTTTATCCTAATGTACAACAATACGTTGTTTTATCTAAATTTTCTCGTTACATAGAAATTGTCATTATCCCTGAAAAGATTTAATTCACTATAAGTAATTGATTCGATAGTAATAAGTAATTTATAAGCCTCTACAGACTTCATGAGTCATTTCTTCAAACTTCATCGAAATTTACTATCTGTATTTTTTCTAATATTATCAAACGTTACTACATGTATTATTCTAGTCTCATCAGACTTTACAACATATATGAAGTTGTTTACTATGTATTTTTCATACCAAATATGACTCTCAAAAAAAAAATTCTATTATAAATCTAATATCAATTCCAGTTAAAACTCTTAAAAAAGATATAATCAAACTTTTGGATGACTTATAACAAAAAAGATAAGTCTCAGAGAGAGGACTTACAATTAAGTGTGTTCTTGTTTATTGGCTATAAATTCTATTTAACTAGCTTTGCCAATTAAGTCATTTTTCTTATTTTCACTCTTCATGCATAAGAACTATTTCATGTGGGCTTCAGACATGATGTTACAGTGGTTCAAATCTTTGTCTAACTAACAATAATTCTTTTAATGTGCAGACATTCATTATTTTCAATATTTAAACTGAGGTTCCTTTGATAGAGCTTGAAAAAAGATTCGTTGTGAGATAGTCCTTAAAAAAATAAAGTTTGTATACACAAGTTTTCCTAAGAAAGATTTTTCAATTCTCAATATCTACAAATATTCTTGAATCAGAAAAATCTTATAAAAACTTCATTTTATAAATCGACTCATATATATTTGCAATTCGAATTACAGAGATCTTGAAATCATTCTAAGATATTTATGACATGTAAATTGATTTACCTAATGTGTAAATTGACCCACTAATTTTAGGGAGTTTTGTGAATCAACTCACACTCTTCCAGTTTTAATATCTGAACTTTCAAACATCTTATGAATTGATTCATGAAGACTACAAGAAACACTCTCTTTGTAACACTGACTTTTTTATTGAATAAAATCAATGTGGATCCTACACTTTGAATAGATTCCACATAAAGTAATAAGACCCATATGAATTTTACTATATGAAATAGGGGTGTTAAAGTAATTGTAAAAAATAGTGTTCCTAGCATCCGTCTTCATTCAATATTCATATTAGTATATATCAATTTACACATACTACAAAAATAAGTTTTTGACCTTTACAAATCAATTTTTTCAGTTGCGTTCTTTCACTAACTACTCATGTTTTTTAAACATTGACCACCATTCTAAGTAAGAAAAATTTCACTCATTCTTCAACATTAATTCATTGAAGATTAATTAAGATTAATAGCACAAATAACTTAATTATAAATATTTGCAACCTCTATTAAGCACAAATCAGATGCAAAGCTGGCGAAACAAAATTAAAAGTATGACCAAGCCAATAATCCACATGCAAATTAGAATGGGAATCAAGCTATTTCCATTTACAAGATCTAGCATCATTCAACAAGTATAGCCTCCAAAAACCCTAAATTACATTTGAGTTCATTATACTAAATGTAGAGATGTCATGAAAAAAATCAATGTTTGAATTCTTCAAAATAAAAAAGACATCAATTGTTTTATTTTCTTTAATTAGTTAAACACTTAAGCACAAATTAAAAATAAAATGTCATTAATTCATAGTTCAACCAAAAAATTTAGATATTGTTAAGTTGAAACATCTTATTTCAAGTCCAAACTCGAGACTTCGCAACTGGGTGTTTGAATTTCTTGTGATATTTATTATTTTTTCTTTATACAATAAATAAATAGGCATAGAACTAAAATAAAAACAAAGATTAAGAGCAATCACCTAAACTTCAAGGAAGTCATTGATTGATTGATAATGTTATATTAAAATATAAAGGCAAGTATGTATGATTCAAAGGAAGCCAACAAAGCAACATCAATTTATTTTTAGTTTGCAATCATTTATAGAGACAAAATCGTCATAGATCCACAACCATAAGCCGAAGAAAAATAAAATTGGAGCAAACAATGGTGGAAAACAATTTTTAGTTCAATTGTAAAACCCTAAATAATTCTTAAATATTTGAATCAAAATTTAAATGAGAAAGGTTTGTGCGGAATTTGAAAAGAAAATATACCAACAAACCTGAAGGAGAAGAGCGAAAGTAAATCAATGTTGAAGATGATGAAGAATAAAAAGGGCGGGAATTGGTTGAAGAAGACCAAACAAAACAATGACGGCTAGGGTTTGGGACGTGTATAGCTCATGGGAAAATAATAATAATAATAAATGAAACACGTTAATCTCACAAGGTTGTCAAATACTGTACAATTTAATTTTTGACGAGTTCACAATTGAAATTTTGACAAATTTAATTTTTGACGAGTTCACAATTGAAATTTTGACAAATATAATTTTAAATTATGTTGTCTCCAACACGAATTAATAATACTTTTGAGGAACTTTTTTCGTAAGATATTATTCCATCAAATAATGATGGAAGGAGTGGAGCTGATCAGAGCAATTACTATGATGATTGATGTATTTAAATAATATTTGCTATTTTTATTTTAGATTTGTATTAATTTATTATACATTATTATTTAATTATGGTATGTTTAATTTTTGGTTTGTATGAGATAATTTATTAATTTTAGAATATTTTATTTTGTTTGATATATATATTTTAAATTTATAATTTTATATAATTTATCAATATATAAAATTTATTCTAAATTAATTATATAATTTCCAAAGAAAATTATTTTGTTTGATATATATAATTTATTAATATATAATATTTATTTTAAATAGAATATAATTTCAAATATAATTTATTTTGTTTGATATATATAATTTATGAATATATAATTTCGAATTTTAAATTTAAATTTTTTATTCTTAAATTATATTAATATTAATTATATATATATAATATTATTTTTTACTATTAATTTCGAATTTAAAAAAAATTAATAAAGTCACACATTTGTGGCGGCCTAAGCCCCTACAAATGATACAGTTTGTGGCGGCCCAAGCCCTCATTTATGTCATGTCATCCTTTGTGGCGCCCTAAGCCCTCACAAATGACAGCTTTTGTGGCGGCCTTGACCCTCACAGACGCTGACTGTTTTAAACTCCTTAGTCTTTTGTGGCGGACTTTTCCGTCACAATCAAAAAAATTTACCACTTCATTTCTCACCACCAATTTCGAAAATTACAAAATCTTCTTAAATGTTCGAAAATTTCAAACTTTCGAAATATAAAAAAGTGAATTTTGTTGATATTTTCGAATGTTTGTTAAATGTGAAACTTTCGAAACTTAAATTTCTATAAATTTTAACTAATTTCGAAAATTTTGATAAATGTGAAAGTTTCAAAATGTAATTTTCCAGGATTTTATGAAAGTTTCAAAACTTTGGATAAATTTGAAAGTTTCGAAACTTTAGATAAATTTGAAAGTTTCGAAGTGTGTTTTTCCAGAACTCATCAAAATTTTCAAAAGTTTTAATGAATTTGAAATCTTCGAAATGTAAAGCTCGAAACTTTCAAATGTTCGAAACACGCCATTTTCGAAACTTTCAAATTTTTGAAGTAATTAAATTTTAAAAATATTAAAAATTTCGAAACTTTAGAAAGTTTCAATTTATGATAAATTTTCAAAATGTACTTAATTATTTTAATAATAATTAAAATTTTATTTTGAAAAATAGATTTATGATATTAGGTATGAGTAGAGTTGAGGTCCTGCTTCAATAACGATTATAGATTCTACAGAAAAATTCACCATCGATCAAATTTTTATTATAGATATATATTTGATGTTTTATTTGAAACATATTTTGTAGGTATTTCCCTCTTGAGAAGTTGTATTTGAATGGGCAAAAAACATTAAAAGACAAAATGAAATTTTAATTGTTACCATTTTATCAGATAAAGCAATCGAAAAGAGGCGAAGAAAAGACAAATTAATTTTTGGATGTGAAAGAGGTGGAAGATATAAATCAAAATCAACAGTAACTTGTTCTCACAAGGAAAAATTTTCGTTTACCCTCAGATATATATCGTTAAGTATCGGTGAAGGATGGAAAATTAGTGTTCGTTGTGGAACACACAATCATATGATTTACTAGATATTGTAACCGATCATTCATATTTGAGGCGTTTAAACGAAGAGAGGAAATTTGTCAATGACATGACAAAGTATAAGTGTGCACCAAGATTCATTTTGAATGCTTCGAAAGAGAAGTAAAGCTAATCTCACAATTCTCAGTCAAATATATAAAGAAATGAGTACTTATGGATCATCGTTGAGAGGTTCGTACACAGAAATACAACATCTGTTGAAGTTAATACAACAAGAAAATTATGTGCATTGGACAAGAAGACAGGAGAATTCAGATGTTTTGAGAGATATATTTTAGACGCATCCTGATTGTGTAAAGTTGTTAAACATGTTTCATTTTATTTTGATATGAAATAGAACATACAAAACAAATAGATATCGGTTACCATTACTTGAAATTATCAGTGTCACATCTACTAATTTGACATTTTTGGTAGGATTTGCTTACTTGGAACAAGAGCGACAAGATTATTTCATCTGGGCATTTGAAAAGGTGCGACAGTTGTTCATCTCTGAGACTTTAATTTCTAAAGTTATTATGACTGATAGAGATTTTGACATCATGGATGTTATTAGTTTGTGTTTCCTACTTCAATACATTTGCTATGTCGTTTTCATATTGGAAAAAATATTGGGACAAAATGCAAACAATATGTGAAAAAGGATAGATAAGATGAAGTAATGGATTTATGGGGAAAAAATTGTATATTTGACTATTGTGGAGGAGTGTGATCATCACTTGCAATACTTTGAGCTAGTGTGTGCCGATATTATTATTTTTGTTGATTATGTGAAAGATTCATAGTTGACACCTTACAAAGAAAAATTTGTCAAGGTTTGGACCAATAGAGTAATGGGTTTAGAGAACACAACATCTAACAGGTATTTTTAAATTATGATTTGTTTTGTTTTAGAAAATATGATTTACTAGTTTATGTGATTTGTTTTAATTTATGTTATTTAATTTATTTGTAGAGTTGAGTCTGCTCGTTGGAGATTAAAAAACATGCTGCAAACTAGTTTTGGTGATTTGTGTAAAAGTTGGGATGCAGTGAATATGATGTTGAAGAACCAAATATGTATTTTAATTTTTGACGAGTTCACAATTGAAATTTTGACAAATTTAATTTTTGACGAGTTCACAATTGAAATTTTGACAAATTTAATTTTTGACGAGTTCACAATTGAAATTTTGACAAATTTAATTTTTGACGAGTTCACAATTGAAATTTTGACAAATTTAATTTTTGACGAGTTCACAATTGAAATTTTGACAAATTTAATTTTTGACGAGTTCACAATTGAAATTTTGACAAATTTAATTTTTGACGAGTTCACAATTGAAATTTTGACAAATATAATTTTAAATTATGTTGTCTCCAACACGAATTAATAATACTTTTGAGGAACTTTTTTCGTAAGATATTATTCCATCAAATAATGATGGAAGGAGTGGAGCTGATCAGAGCAATTACTATGATGATTGATGTATTTAAATAATATTTGCTATTTTTATTTTAGATTTGTATTAATTTATTATACATTATTATTTAATTATGGTATGTTTAATTTTTGGTTTGTATGAGATAATTTATTAATTTTAGAATATTTTATTTTGTTTGATATATATATTTTAAATTTATAATTTTATATAATTTATCAATATATAAAATTTATTCTAAATTAATTATATAATTTCCAAAGAAAATTATTTTGTTTGATATATATAATTTATTAATATATAATATTTATTTTAAATAGAATATAATTTCAAATATAATTTATTTTGTTTGATATATATAATTTATGAATATATAATTTCGAATTTTAAATTTAAATTTTTTATTCTTAAATTATATTAATATTAATTATATATATATAATATTATTTTTTACTATTAATTTCGAATTTAAAAAAAATTAATAAAGTCACACATTTGTGGCGGCCTAAGCCCCTACAAATGATACAGTTTGTGGCGGCCCAAGCCCTCATTTATGTCATGTCATCCTTTGTGGCGCCCTAAGCCCTCACAAATGACAGCTTTTGTGGCGGCCTTGACCCTCACAGACGCTGACTGTTTTAAACTCCTTAGTCTTTTGTGGCGGACTTTTCCGTCACAATCAAAAAAATTTACCACTTCATTTCTCACCACCAATTTCGAAAATTACAAAATCTTCTTAAATGTTCGAAAATTTCAAACTTTCGAAATATAAAAAAGTGAATTTTGTTGATATTTTCGAATGTTTGTTAAATGTGAAACTTTCGAAACTTAAATTTCTATAAATTTTAACTAATTTCGAAAATTTTGATAAATGTGAAAGTTTCAAAATGTAATTTTCCAGGATTTTATGAAAGTTTCAAAACTTTGGATAAATTTGAAAGTTTCGAAACTTTAGATAAATTTGAAAGTTTCGAAGTGTGTTTTTCCAGAACTCATCAAAATTTTCAAAAGTTTTAATGAATTTGAAATCTTCGAAATGTAAAGCTCGAAACTTTCAAATGTTCGAAACACGCCATTTTCGAAACTTTCAAATTTTTGAAGTAATTAAATTTTAAAAATATTAAAAATTTCGAAACTTTAGAAAGTTTCAATTTATGATAAATTTTCAAAATGTACTTAATTATTTTAATAATAATTAAAATTTTATTTTGAAAAATAGATTTATGATATTAGGTATGAGTAGAGTTGAGGTCCTGCTTCAATAACGATTATAGATTCTACAGAAAAATTCACCATCGATCAAATTTTTATTATAGATATATATTTGATGTTTTATTTGAAACATATTTTGTAGGTATTTCCCTCTTGAGAAGTTGTATTTGAATGGGCAAAAAACATTAAAAGACAAAATGAAATTTTAATTGTTACCATTTTATCAGATAAAGCAATCGAAAAGAGGCGAAGAAAAGACAAATTAATTTTTGGATGTGAAAGAGGTGGAAGATATAAATCAAAATCAACAGTAACTTGTTCTCACAAGGAAAAATTTTCGTTTACCCTCAGATATATATCGTTAAGTATCGGTGAAGGATGGAAAATTAGTGTTCGTTGTGGAACACACAATCATATGATTTACTAGATATTGTAACCGATCATTCATATTTGAGGCGTTTAAACGAAGAGAGGAAATTTGTCAATGACATGACAAAGTATAAGTGTGCACCAAGATTCATTTTGAATGCTTCGAAAGAGAAGTAAAGCTAATCTCACAATTCTCAGTCAAATATATAAAGAAATGAGTACTTATGGATCATCGTTGAGAGGTTCGTACACAGAAATACAACATCTGTTGAAGTTAATACAACAAGAAAATTATGTGCATTGGACAAGAAGACAGGAGAATTCAGATGTTTTGAGAGATATATTTTAGACGCATCCTGATTGTGTAAAGTTGTTAAACATGTTTCATTTTATTTTGATATGAAATAGAACATACAAAACAAATAGATATCGGTTACCATTACTTGAAATTATCAGTGTCACATCTACTAATTTGACATTTTTGGTAGGATTTGCTTACTTGGAACAAGAGCGACAAGATTATTTCATCTGGGCATTTGAAAAGGTGCGACAGTTGTTCATCTCTGAGACTTTAATTTCTAAAGTTATTATGACTGATAGAGATTTTGACATCATGGATGTTATTAGTTTGTGTTTCCTACTTCAATACATTTGCTATGTCGTTTTCATATTGGAAAAAATATTGGGACAAAATGCAAACAATATGTGAAAAAGGATAGATAAGATGAAGTAATGGATTTATGGGGAAAAAATTGTATATTTGACTATTGTGGAGGAGTGTGATCATCACTTGCAATACTTTGAGCTAGTGTGTGCCGATATTATTATTTTTGTTGATTATGTGAAAGATTCATAGTTGACACCTTACAAAGAAAAATTTGTCAAGGTTTGGACCAATAGAGTAATGGGTTTAGAGAACACAACATCTAACAGGTATTTTTAAATTATGATTTGTTTTGTTTTAGAAAATATGATTTACTAGTTTATGTGATTTGTTTTAATTTATGTTATTTAATTTATTTGTAGAGTTGAGTCTGCTCGTTGGAGATTAAAAAACATGCTGCAAACTAGTTTTGGTGATTTGTGTAAAAGTTTAGATGTTGTGAATATGATATTGAAGAACCAAGTATGTATCATTAAATCGTCTTTTCAGAAAACCATCCTCGATGTTGAGCACAAGTATAATTCACCATTTTTTCAAAGTCTACATCATTGTTTATCAAGGAAATGTTTAAAAAAAATTGACAAATAGTTACAGAGGGTGAAGATTGTAGGTACTGAAAAAACAAAATGTGGTTGCTCAATCAAAATAACTCATGGATCACCATGTGCTTGTGAGTTGGCAAAGTTGCAGATATCTGGTAATGTTATCCCTTTAGATAGCATTCATGTTTTTTGGAGAAATTTAAGCAATGAGCATGAATGGAAGAATGAAGAATCTTTATCAGATTATGACTTTTCAGAAGAGGTGGAAGCAATGAAAGCGTACATGAAGAAATAAGATATTGTTGGTTAAATGATATTCAGGGCAAAGGTGAGTGAACTTGTATTTCCACATACAACATCAATACTTGCACCACCTGAGAAGGTGAGAATCAAGTGAGCTAGTAAAAGGAAAAAAGAATTTGATACTCCTCGTGATCCTTCATATTGGGAGTGTCATATTGATGTCGTTGTCTTGTAATCTGAATATGACATTCTTTCCGCTAAACAAAGCACCATCAAAAGAGTCTTCTCTTATCTCTTTACTAGCAATTGGATTCGTCAATGAAAATCATTGGGTACAGGTAAAATTTATGATTAGTATTTTTTAATAAAATAATGTTTAATATTTTCTTGTTCACATAAATTAATGCTCAATATTTTCTTATTCAGATCAAATTGAAGTCTGATAGTCCTTTGTCACCTACCTCACAAAAATGGAGAGACTTTTGTAGTGAATGTACAAAGACATGGAAAATAGCTTATGCAGGACGTATGAAGTATTGGGAACACATTGATCCATCATTTATCAATCATCTTGTATTTCATTAAATGAATATTAGAATATATGTTTGAACATTTTATCATTTATCATTTACGTTTTATCATTTACATTTTATCATTTATCATTTACGTTTTATAATTTATCATTTATGGATTAACTCAAAATAAATGTGAATTAACTCAAAATAAAAATTCATAAATAACACAAAATATTAAAATAGAAATTCATGTTCAATATTTATCATACATAACACAATCACTAATCATCGTACAAGGGGCTTAACTCACTTAATATGTCATGAACTTCACTAAATTGAGCTACCAAATCTATGGCCCTACATACAAGCTCAACTGCTCTACGGTCTTGTGCCGATGATGGACCAGCATGTACAGAAGATGATAGACCATGTGCAGCAGTAGAAGGTGGACTCGAAGGTGTAGCGGTAAGTGGAGGGAGGATCAGAGGATGTGAAACATTTATGTACCATGCATAGTAGTCTGCAGTGACCTCTTCAGGAAAATTTGCAATAGCATATAGGCTCCGAAAGGTCGCTACAGATGATCTCATAGTAGTCTACCACTCCCAATCTATAATGTTCGGTACTGGAGGAACATCACGCGGAATGCATTGAATACGACCAAACTTTCAAAGACATCGCTCCGGCAAATATGGGACTGAGACTCCACCACATCAAAGGTATCCAGAGAACATAGAAATTAATACAAATGGATGATTCGCTCGATCATCATCGTATGGTGGAAACACTACATCCTCGAGCAACAAAGAATAAGTCTCCGATGATATGTCATCAATTTGCCTTCAATATGATGTTTTGCAGTCCACCTACATGCTCTTGGAAGATGTGCAGGAACTGTTCCTCTATATTGAACATATTTATTATACTTAATCTCAGCTAATGTTTTCTCTCATGTTGCACCTAAGTACTCATGTGCAGCTCTTGCAGCATTATTAGTATTCATATTCACATGTGCATCAAAAAATTTAACGTGGGGTGATATGTGAAGAAAAGTCGCGACGTCATCTAACGTGATGGTCATCTCTCCAAATGGCAAATGAAATGAATTGGTCTCCCTATGCCACCTTTCAACAAATGCAGATATCAGACCAACATCAGCCATAGTGAGGTAAGCTGAAGACAGATGTAGCAGCCCAGATTTTCGAATCTAATGTTGTACAAGATCTGGCACATGAACTTCGGCAAACTTCTTCAGCTTCAATCCATGAGTAATAACTTTTAATGACCCACGATCTTGCGAATAATTACATAATAATTAATTAATTAAATAAATTTAATTAGATAAACTTAAATTAAATAAGCTTAATTAAATTAATTAAATAAACTTAATTAAATTAATTAAATAAACTTAATTAAACTCATTAAATAAACTTAAATAAACTTAATTAAATTAATTAAATAAACTTAAATTAAATAAACATAAATAAACAATTAATTAAATATAATTAAAAATTACTTAAAATATAACTCTCCTTCTCATAGCCTCCGAGCCACGTGGTGTTCATAATGTGTTAACACATATGTCACCACCGGTCCCCCGGAGAATTCGGGCTGCTGATCCTACTCATAAATATCATCAGCATCATCAATATCATTAGCATGTGTAGCATACTGCTCCTCAGCCTGCTCCATCCGTGGAGGCTTAGGGACATCCTCATCCATCTGTGCAAGCTCAATATGCTCAACGACATCATCCTGGACATCTTGTGTATGATGACGCGGTTTAATTGGACGATTTGCTTCGTTCGGTCATTTGTTTGATGTTGTTGGTGGAATTCTCTTTGCACCATCATCTCTATCACCTATCACGTTGCAAATAATTTGGTCAAATGCACATCTCATTCTAGGCACTGCAATATATCAATAAAAAAAAATAATAAAAAAAAAACTTTTAAATAAAATTTATTTCAGAACTTTCATATTGTTCCCGAACTTTCGAAGCTAATTTCGAAAGTTTCATTAAAGGACAAACTTTCGAAACAATTTCGGAATTTTTCGTGAATTCCAAAGCTTCGAGACTGAATATTTCATGTTTCTAAATTTTACATTTCGAAACTTTCAGATTGTTAGAAAGTTTCGAAGGTTTCTGCATTTCGAAAGTTTCATGTTGATAGAAACTTTCGAAAGTTTCAAAATTTTGGGAGAAAATGAACTTCAAAAGTTTTATGTTCATGGAAACTTTCGAAGATTTAAAAAAATATTGTTTCAAACTTTCGATGGTTATCTTACTTTTGAGTTTTGAATGTTTGCAAATTTGTGATTCGTACAATTCAAAATTTCGAAGAAAATAGATGAAAAAAAAAGGAAACGAAATTTTGTTGAGGTTTTTATATATAACAATAGGAATAATATGATATTTTTCTTAGAAATAGAGGGCAGAAAGTATAAGTAGGAGGTGTATGGTACAATTCTGTTTTTAGTATTGTTTTCGTTTTATTTTAGAAATAGGAAATGGGCCAAACAACAGGAAGTCCACAAATTTTCAATTGATCAAGCCTACACAAATCAAAACCTTACCTTATGAATTAAATTATTACAAATAGAACCAAAGTATAAATGCATTTTTATTCTCATATTATTGTCAATCAGCAACTTTAGTATTTTTATTTTTAAATTTTTTATTTTAGACTTTATATTTTATACCACGCATTTTTAGTTCTTCCCCGAAGTTATTATCCAATTTTTATGATTATTATTTTAAGATTATAAAAAAATAAAATAATCCAATTTTTAATTATGACGATTTGGTAGTCAAATCGTTGACATGGTTTTTATTATGTGGAGCTATCATGACACTAACTTAACTGTCACATGTGATACTTATGTGACTATATAGATAGACTTTAAAGGTATCTCTATCTATCTCTCTATATATATTTTAAAAAATTATATACTACTCCAAATACCAAATCATCTTTCATGAGTTAAGTGGCATATAGGCAAATCCAGGGGTAGTTTTGTCAGGTTCTCAATTTACGATCATTGTACAAAATTCTAAATAGTATATTTTCACACAACAATTACTTACATTAATCACAAAAAATATGATAAAGTCATAAAAGATGCAAGGGATGATTTTTGAAAAAATTAAAAATTATACAAATTCTTATAATTAATTTTATTGAAACAAATTGAGACAGGGATAAATTGCCAATAACTTTAAAAATAAAAGAATCAAAATTACAGAAAAAAATAAAGAAAATTAAAATTGCAATTCGATAAAATGGAGAGATCACACGTGCATTTTAACAGATTATAACATTATATTTCTTTTAATCGTTTTATAAATATTATTATTTGTAGTTTTTTAATTTTAATGCCATCAAAATATTATATAAGACTACGATAAAAATGACATAAATGTTCGTAAGCATACAATTAGATAAAATTAAAATAAAAATTAATAAAAAAAATTAGATAATATAAAGAGAGTAAAGATATACTATTTTTAGTTTATTAAACTGAAATATTTTATTTGACTGTTATAGAATTTATTTTATATATTTAATCACTTTATTTTATTTTATAATTTTTTTATTGATTGTAATGAAATATTTATTTTTATTCTTTTTATTGTATCTTATTTTTTTCTTAAGAATATTTATATAACTTTATAAAGACATGTTCTTTTCTATTATAATTTCTTTTCATTTTCTTTTACATTAAATTACTAAATACTTGGCTTATTTTCAATTTATTTTCTCTTCTTTTTACTCTATTTTCTTTTCTTCATTAACCAAACTAAGTGCAAAAAAGAAATAAACAAAGTTGTCTCGTTTTAACTTTTTCATAAATTAAAAATTACTTTTATATTTTTCAATGATTAAATTGAATTTCAAAATTTTTCTTAACGACTAAAATAGATTTTTACTCTAAATTACAAAAGTATAGTTTAATAAATAGTAAAGGCACAATAGACAAAGAAGTAGTAATGGTTGATTGTAATGTAAAACGAGATATAATTCGTAGCTAACATATTTTACTTGAATTATATATAATTTAAACAAAAAAAAAATTTATTACCATACGTAAAATAAATTATCATTTGTAAAATATTTTTAAAAATTAGATACACTCCAAATACAAAACCATCATAAATAAAGAACCACATAAGCAAATCATGGTTATCAAATTCTAAATTTACAATAATTGGATAATTTTCTAAGTAGTACCTTACCCATTTTCCAAAAATTTACTGACATTAACTACAAATAATAGATAAAAAAAAAAAGAAGAAAATATTCGAAAAGGTAAAAAGTATACCACTTTCTATAAAAGTCTCCGATCATATTTGTTTTATTTTTTAAAACAATTTTCCTTTTTGTTTTTTCAGTTTTATCTCTCTTCTTTATTTATTTATTTATATTACTATTTTTTATTTTAATTATGATACACGTAGATAAATTTTTAAAATTATTCTATTATACACTGGACACGTTCCTGTTAATAAAAATTTTGAAATAATTATCATACTAAAAAAGAGTTGACACTTATGAGTTTTAACTATCAATAAATGTTAATTAATAAATATTTTTAAATAATTATTATTTATGGGATAAATTATCACTTATGAGATTAAACAATCATACACGATACAAGTTCTTATTGATAAAAATTTTAAAATAACACATGTATCACTTATGAGATTGAACTATTAATTGCACATGGAACAAGTATTAAAATAATTATCATGCATATGATAAATTGTCATTTTTGAGATTTAAACATTATACTCAAAATAAGTTATCACTAATAAAAGTTTCAAAATAATTATCATACACAATAAATTATCACTAATGAGATTGAAATATCATGCACGAAACAAGTTGTTTATTATCATACATGAGATAAGTTGTTACTTACGAGATTTAACTATTACACGTGAGACAAATTTTAAAACAAACTATTATACACGAAAAAAATTATTAAGATTGAACTACCTCTTGATAATGTAATTATTATATATATTTTGAGTATAACCATTACTAAATTATTCTTGTGTATAGATATATTTAATATTAATTTTTTTTTAAAAGAAATTAATACAACTAATAAAAGATATATTTAAAAATAAACAACAAATACATCTAATAAATTGTAAATAGACTTACTTAGGCATACAATTTTTTCATAATGGGACTAATAGTTAGGGGTAGATACTCCACTTGTTTTTTGGAACAAGACTGCTCCTTGTTGTTATTACAATATTATTACATTCACTTGAAGTAAAAAGTATTATTACATTTTATTTCATAAATACGATTTTAAATAAATATAATGAAAAAAATAAACCCTATTTTCAATGTAACATCAAATAAAACGATATGAATAAATTTTGTTTCAATATATCATATTAATATTTTCTACAATAAAATAATTTTAGTGTTGTAATACAATAATAATATTTAATAAATTTAAAAAAAATTTGAATGATAAAATTTAAATAATTTTTATGTTGTTTTATATACATATTAAATTCTATTTGGGATTAATTTTATGCATTGACAGTTTTCCTCTAATAATTTTTTATGCAAATAAAAAATAATATAAGAAAATAAAATAATTTTATTAATGTAATTAATAAGTAATTTTTATAATGATAATTTATTTATTTTAAGTGGATATTTCTAATATGTCATGAATATCTATTTAAGCTAGCGTCGTCAGCTCCACGTATGCTGCTTTGTCAGCGCTACGTAAGCACAACCAATAATTTGTCTTCCACATATGTTACACTAAATGCAAATATGTCAGTATAAGAAAATCAATGTTTGAATTCTCCAAAATAAAAAATATCAATTTTTTTCTTTAATTAGTTACAGTTAAGCACAAATTAAAAATAAAATAAACATAAAACTAAAATAAAAATAGAGATTAAGATCAATCATTTAAATATCAAAGAAGTCATTGATTGATAATTTTATATTCACATATCAAAAGAAGTATGTAGGATTCAAAGAAGTCAACAAAGCAACGTCATTTTATTTTTATTTTTTAATAAGTTAAAAATCACACCATTTACTAAACTATGTGTCTATTGCTTTGTATAGATCCATTACTATGAGGAACAAAGAAATAAAAGAAACAAGTAGTGGTTGAAAACAATCTATAATTGAATTGTAAAATCCAAAATAACTCTTAAATGTTTGAATCAACATTTGAATGAAAAAGTTTTGTGCGAAATTTGAGGGAAAAAATACCAACCAAATCTAAAATGAAGGGTGAAAATGAACTAAAGTTTACGATGATAAAAAATAAAAAGGAAGAGAATTGGTTGAATAAGAAAAAGCAAAACAATAACTACTAGAGTTTGGAACATGTATAATAGATGGAAACATAATAATAAATAAAAGATGTTAATAATAAGAAAATGTCACTGCATTTTGTGCATTTTTCCTTTTCAATTTTTTGAGAATCAAATCACATAAACCACTTTTTTTATTTAAAGAAATGGGCTATATTTTGAAAACATTTTCATTAGAAATGTTTTCAAAAGTCCAACTAAACATACTTTTGGGAAAATTCTTCTCCTGCCACTACATTTAAAAGGCCCAAAATCATTTTTTTTTTGTTGATGATTTTGACGCTCCCAACTTCAACCTTTCATACCTTGTTGTTTAAGAGGGCATCACTCCACTTTCATTTAGTAAATTTGTTACACATATGTGATGCTTATGTGACGATAGGAAATGGACCCAAAAAAAAGGAAGTCTATTAAATTTTAAATTAATTCAAAGTTTTCAATTGATTCAAACTTACGAATTTGTAATAGTTTAAATTAGGGCTCTGCAAAAAATCTGGTTATTAGGTCCAAATTCAAATTCGGATTCAAATCCATTTTAAATATTCGGTTAAAATCATATAGTTATAATTCGGTTTATTTATATATCGGTTGAATAACCACTTATGTTTTATATTTGGATCTGATTTTTATCCACTACCAATATTTTGTTAATTTTGAGATTTTATTTTTCAAAAAATTTTGAAATTTTTTTTTTCGAAAAAATTTTGGAAAAAAATGAAAACTTTTTTTTCTCAAAAAAATTTTAAATCGAATTTTTTCTCGAAAATTTTGGTGAGAATTTTTTTAAAAAAATTTATCGAAAAAATTGATTTTTTTAAATAACCGATTTTTAAACTATGAATAAATACTTTTTTAAAAAATAATCAAATTCTAACCGATTTTGAAGAAAAAAATCGATTTTAAAATTAAAAATTTCAAAATCGGTTGTTTAATTATAAACCGGTTATTTAACCATAACCAATTCTACAATTGATTTTATAACCAATTTTAAACTAAATAATGGATTTGGTTATAAATCTAAATTTATATATTGATTTTAAAATGAATATGGTTTGGTTTTTTTAAAAAACCAACCCTGCACTATCCTAGTTTAAATCGTAGCGTAATTTTAGTTTTAAACTATTTTATCTTTTACGTTTTAATTTAAACTATTATAAATATAAACAAGGTTTAAATGTATTTTTAATTTTTTTAAGCTAAATTACATCCATACTCTTAACTTAATTTAAGGTAACGTTTTAGTCTTTTATCTTTTTTTTTTTCCCGAGTTGGTCCTTTATTTTAATTTTAAGTGACAATTTGATATTTTATGTTTTAAAATATCAACAATGTTGTCCATTTTTTTTTTACAAAAATTCAAAAAGATCATCGAAATTTTCAAACAAAACTCATAAAATTCATTACCATCTTCAATAAAATGCAAATTTAACCAAATTCATAACTTAAATATTGAAATAAACCCATACTCTTATTCTTTATTTGATGTTGTTAGAGATGAAAATGTGAGTTTATTTGAATATTTGAGTTATGGATTTAATGAAATTTGTATTATATTGAAGATAACTATTAATTTTATGAGTTTTGGTTGAAAATTTTGATGATTTTTTTTTAATTTTTGTAAAAAAAAGGATAACATTGTTGATATTTTAAAACATAAAATATCAAATTGTCACTTATAAAGGGCCAACTCAGAAAAAAAAAAAAAAAAAAAAAAAAAAAAAAAAAAAAAAAAAAAAAAAAAAAAAAAAAAAAAAAAAAAAAAAAAAAAAAAAAAAAAAAAAAAAAAAAAAAAAAAAAAAAAAAAAAAAAAAAAAAAAAAAAAAAAAAAAAAAAAAAAAAAAAGATAAATTATTAAAACGTTAACTGAAATTAAGTTAAAAGACCAGAGATGTAATTTAGTCTTTTTTTATTAAGGTTAATTTATAATTTTAATCTTTTTATTTTTAAATGTATTTTTAGTGTTGATTAATGATTTTTTCTTTAATTAACTACGTTGAAGCACAAATTAAAAATAATATAAACATAGAACTAAAATACAAACTTGAAGGAAGTCATTAATTGATCATGTTATATTCACACACACATATATATACATATATATATATATATATATATATATATATATACACAGCTGTGTATGATAAAAATGAAGCCAACAAAGTAATTATTGATTTATTTTTATTTTTTATATGTTAAAAAAAGACGCACAATATTTACTAAGCTTTGGATTTATTGCTCTGTTTTAAAATTTTGCAAGCATTTATGGAATCAAAGATTGTCACCATAAGCCAAAGAAGAATAGAAGGAATAACCAATGGTTGCAAACAATCCATAGTTGAATGATAAAATCTGAAACAGTTCTAAAATATTTGAATTAGCATTTTAATTAGATATATTTATACGACATTTGAGAGGAAAATTGATGTCAAATATGAATAAAAGTAAAAGACGATGAAGAAGAAAAAGGATGAGAATCAGCTAATGAACAAAAAACATAACAATGATGGTTAGGGTTTAGGGTTAATATTACAAGAATGTCATTGTATTTTGGACATTTTTTCGTTTGTAGTTTGTGAGAATAAAAAAACAGAAACAATTATATTTCTAGATATGGGCTAATTTTCGAAAATGTTTTCAAAAGCCCAACTAAACATATTTTTAGTACTGTATTTTGAAAAGTTGGATTTTGTACCTCTCAATTTAATTCATATTCCCTAAAATGTTAAAAACTTAAATATGAACTTTTACTTTTTATTAAATTAATGGTAAAAAAATTACTCTAAAATCTCACATCTCATCAAAATAACCAGAAAATAATTTTTTTCTCCTAAATATCTGGTACAAACTTTACAACTACCGAAAATTTTAAGGTACAAAATTTACGACAATAAAAATTATTTACCAGAAATTTCGCCAATAAAATTTCCAGTACATTATTTATATACTTAAAATTTTGTACCTTAACATTTTAGGTAGTTAATTTTACTCTACTATAAATTTGTGCCTTAAAATTTCATGTAGTTAATTTTGCTCTACCGGAAATTTTAAAATTTGAAATTTCCGATACATATTATTATTATTATTATTATTATTATTATTATTATTATTACTATTATTATTATTATTATTATTATTTGGATTTTTTTTAACTATTTTTTGGAAGTATGGATAAAAGAATACCATATGTATAGTCAAATTTCCTATTGAACCTCTGGAAAATTTAAAAAAATGAAATTTTCAGTATTGAAAAATAACTATCGAAAATTTCATTCCTTCTTAAAAATTTCGTTACAGTTTTTGTTTTAAAACATTCTTTTTATTATTTGTTTCATATTCAATTTATTTTCAGTGAGCATCAGATGAAGGAATAACACATTTTAGTTGAAGTTCTTGAGTTACATTTATTTGACTTATATTTTCCCCCTTTATCACAATCAAAAATTAATTTTGACTTCCTTCATCTCTTTCCGATCTCTATGTCAGAGCGAGTAATAATAACAGATAGTCGATTTTATTGGTCAACCTCTCTTGCCCCTGATATAATAATTTTTCGTGACTCAAAAATTTAATCATTGTGAATGCTTAAGTCAAATCTATACATTAGTGTTTTTTTATCCTTACTTAGTGACTAATAAAATTGATTTTTTAGTCCCATAACAACTACTTTTTAGAAAAAAAAAATTTATCCCTACACTTTTTAATTATGTACCCCCCTTCATTAATAACATGACATTTAAATACTATTTGTGAGTTAAATAAATATTTTTCATATATTATTGTGTTATTACTTTTATTTATATATTAAAAATAAGTTTATTTTATTTATATATTCAAATATTTAAAATTATTTAAATAATAAAATTTGTAAAATTGATTATGTTTTGAATATTATTTAATATTTAATTTAATTATATATTAAAAATAATTTATTTTTTTATAAAAAATATTTAAATTTGGTTTTTTGTTCTTTCATTTTTAAAATTGGTTTTTGAGTCTTCTACTAAGTACTTTTTAGAATTTTTTTGTTCCCCTAACACTTTTTGATTATGTGGCACATTCATTAATGACATGACACTTAAATACTATTTGTGAGTTAAATAAATATTTTGGTGTCATTATTGTTGCAATTAATTTTATTTATATATTAAAAATAAGTTTATTTTATTTATATATATATTCAAATATTTTAAATATATTTAAATAATAAAATATTTAAAATTTATTACATTGTGATTATTGTTTAATATTTATTTTAGTTATATATTAAACTATTAAAAATAATTTATTTTATGTATAAAAATATTTAAAAATAAAATATTAAATTTTAATATTTAAATAAATGATTTAAAATTTATTTATTTTGTCCAACAATAATTTAAAATTTTAAAATATATAGATCAAGTATTTAAAATTTTACGTAATTTACATTTAATATTTTCACATATAAATAAATTAAAGAATAAAAATAGTTATAATGAAAATTATTTTATTAAAATCACAAATATTGCCTGTGTTATATAATTAATGATAGTGTCACATGATAAAAAAATATGAGAACCAAAAAAATTCCAACAATTAGTAAGTAGAGGACCAAAACTTTAGATTTAAAATTAAAAGACTAAAAACTCATAGTTTACAAAGCAGAAGAATCACAAATATATTTTAAAATTTTAGAAAATTAGATACTACTCCAAATATGAAACTATCCTTCACGAGTAAAATGTCTCAATTTACAACCACTGTACAGTTTTCTAAATAATACTTTTACAGAATTTCTTAAAAAAGTGCTGACATTAACTACAATTACGACAAAATGAAAGAAAAAAAATTACACAATTTCGTATAAAATGTCTCATCATATTTTTTTATTTTTAAAACATCTTTCTCCTTTTCTCTGAACTTTTAAATTTTATCTCTCTTATTTATTTTATTTTTATCTAATTATTTTTAATTTTTTTAATAACTATTATATATAAGATAAATTGTTATTTATAAAGTTCAACTATCTTATTTGAGAAAAAAAAAACTTATGAATAAAAAATTAAAATATTCGCTATATCCTAAACTATATGTCATTTTAACAATTTCAAAACAAATTAAAAAATGTATAATTAATGTTTAGGATGACAAACTCATCAATTTATACATTACTCATCCAATTCATCCAATTAATAATCCATCCACCACATATAAAAAATATCAATGGATTGGATTCAATCAATCCATATAAAATTATGAATAGATTCATTTTTTATTTTTTATATTATTTTTAAAACCAATTTTATTATTTAAAATAAAAAACAGTTTTAATAAAATCTGATTTTTTTTTAATTTTTTGGTAAAAAACTATTTTAAGAAAACCTACTTTTAAAATAAAATAATAAATTAAATATTATAATTTATTATTAATTAAATAATAGAAGATGGTTGGTGGCGGTCGACTCTGAGATACCAACTGTCCACTGCGGCCGATCACCGAAGGTCTACCACGGGGAGACCGCAAAAATGTCATTCACCATTATAGATATGGGGAATGTCGAAGTTCCGACTCTCGCCACCATCAACCACCACTTTATTATTATATTAATAATAAATAATAATTTTTTTAATATATTAAAATCTGTTTTTTTTTTAAATACAGTTAAAAAACTGTTATTTTTAAATAATTAAAAAACATTATTTTTTAGAAGAAAAAAAACAGTACTTTCAATTTTTTTTAAAGTTCAACTATGCTTCAAATTGATTCAAATTGTAGAATACATAGATATAATAGAAATTCAACTTTGCTAAAAAATATCATTTATGAATTTAAACTCACAACACCAAGTTAATAACATAAAACGACAACATGTTTACAAATATGACCAAATTCAAGTGCTCGAAATACATGTGACGACTGCACAAGGCCCAAATTTTCGAGAGGCACTAAATCTTTTTTACTTTAGTAATATTAATTAGGATATATAAATATTAAAATCTAAAAAATATATAATTAGAATTATATACAAATAAAAAAATATTAATTGCACACATAATAGAAGATTTGTGTTGTTTAGCTCACTGTATTTGAATTAATGGCTAGATCAATCTTTAATAATAACTTAAATTATGATTGTTGTAAATATCTTCATAGCAAAAGTGTGATAACTCTTCTAGTTTTGATGGCGAAATTTTGTTTGAAGAATTATAAGTCTCTATATATCTTTGGACAATAGAATTAAGATCAAATTATATATTATTGAGTTATTTGAAGACATTTAATTGTTTTTTTTCCCATATATGCACATCTTATTTAATAATAATTGTTATTCATTCAATTTTTGCGTTCAAATGAAAGCTTTTCTTTTTTTTGTTTAATTAAAATTGTTAAAATTTTACTTGAAATCTACTAATTCACTTAATTTCAATTGAATTATTAATAATTTTGAAAAAGATACAAAAAAATATTTAAGTAATTACAAAGGCATCCTTTATTTATTTGTCCAGAACATCTAGATTGTAAGGGTTGACTCTAAAAATACTTATACATTCGGAACGTTGAAGACGTCAAAATCATTTATGAAAATATACAATAGATCAAAGTTATTCTGTAAATATGAATTAAAACAAATATCACACTAAAACGTGAAAACAAAAAAATGTCGCACTCAGACGACGAAATCACAAAAAAAAAATTATTATGTAAAAGACACTTATTTAGATAAAAGAAAGAAAAATAATTTGGATGGATAATTCTAAATCAAAATATGGTCTTAAATCACCCATCTCTAGTAGACAAAAAGGATGAGAACCTAGTCAGGGTTGTCCTTAGAAAACCAAAATGTTTGTCTTAATCAATTCTCCCCTTCTTGTTAATCCTTGATCCTTTAAGTTTGTGTAGAAGAACCAAAAAATAAGAGTTTCCTTTAACAACAAATGTTTGTCTCTACTCTCATCTCAATTTTTTTTTTCTCTTTGAAATGATTGCTGAATTAGATTTTATCATGCAAAAATATATCGATTATATCAAACATAATAAAATTCATTATTATTATAATAAGATCCAAAATGAGTCAATTAATATGTATAAAAAAAGACAACAAATTAATTAATTTCTTATCAAACATAATAAAATTTATTATCATTATATGACGTATAATAAGAATAGAACACTAAATTTAAACTTTACAAAGAACACCAAATTTGTCAAGGAGGATTTTGAACCTAAGGTTTGTTATTTGAGAGAGGCAACCGTGAGTCCAAAATATTCTAAATAGTACTTTTACACAATTTTCAAAAAAACAAAATGGAAGTGAACTACAAAAAATAGCATAAAGTGAAAGAAAAAAAAAGTCATACTAACAAGTTTAAAATGCACAATTTTCAAATTACTTTTAATTATTTTTTAGTTCTATTTTAGTTCTAAGTACCACTTGTGTTAATTGTTAGATATTTTGATAATTACGCATCAATATAAGATAGTTAGAGAGTGTTTTGAGTCAATTATGCATCTTATATTTCAATTACAACTTGATCAATTAATCTAGATATTTAAGAGTGTTTTGAATTCAGAAATTTGTAGATTTTTAGATTGGTAAGTTTAATGTCTCCCATATTCTTAAACACTCGTAAATTTGTCAATTTAAAACCAGTTCTGATTTTGTTTATTGTTGTATGTTCGATCGTTCAAAGAGTTTTAAACCATAATGTTTTATTCACAAATCATAATTATTCTCAATTGATTAAGTCACATAAAGCTTTATGCTTTTCTAAGAAAATTCTTCTTTTGTCTATTGATTGTATTTGAGTCAAGTATACATATTATGAACAAAAAAGAGTCATACTTTTAGCAACATTAGTCAGTAATTTGTGAAATAGCCGGTTAAAGTACAAATTGGGTTTAATTATGGATATATATTAAGTTGATTGAGTTGCTTATTAAATATGAATGTCCCGTGATCCCTAGGATTGCACTGACCACATAATATGTTTAGAACAACTCTGAGAGTGATAAAATAGATTATGTGCTTTATGTTTATACCGTATTTTATTATGCATTTCTTTTAGTTAAAATTATGACGTTTGATGATGATGTGTTTAGTTCTAATGAATAACTGATATCATTGATGTTATGTGCGATTTGATGATATATGTTGATTTATGAGAGTTACAAGGGATTATGTTTTAGGAAACTACTTTTATTTTTCTGCACTATTGATCAATTAGTGTCTAGGATTAATCGATTAATGTTATCATAAATGAAGAAGAATCAATTAGTGAGAGAAGGGAGATCGATATAAGTAATGTTTAAAACTAGAAAATATTTAAGTTGAATATAATAACCGCGTAGGAAGACCTTAATAATCAATTAGAGTTTAGCATGTTATAAATTAGGATTAGTTGATTAGACTAAATAATCAATTAGGACGTTAAGGATTATAAGTAGAAAATGACTAAGTTATAGATTAACCAATTAGATTGATATCATTAACCGATAAAGTTAATAACAATCGATTAGAGCATTGTAATTATTCGATCATATTAAGTAAAAATTGTTGAATTTGGTTAATAATCTACTAGTAATGAGAAGTTAAATATTAAGGTTAGATTATTAAACTTGGGTTAAAATAATAAGGATGAATATTGTTGATATTTCAACCTAGAGTTAAAAGGATCTAATTTGAAATAGATGATTACACTTCTTATCGCGTTATCATGTATATGTTGATATTGTTATTTGTTATGATGTTTGATGAATGTTTAATTATTTTACTTCACTTGACTATGTCTTGTAAATAATGGCTCATCTTCGTTTGTTTTTCATACCGAGATGGTATCAAACGAACCAATCACTAACGAGGAAGAGACGAAATAATTGGCATGTCACCAATACAATAGATAATTGTTATTTTATGTTAATTGTCAACATATTAATAAAATTAAAATTGTATAGACTTTGATTAGTTTGGAAATTTTGGAGTTGAACTCTTTTGAAATTATTATTTTCACATGTTTTCGAATTATAATTTTTCTATGTTTGAATGTTTTCTTTTTGGATCAAATTTACCTGTATTTTTATTATATTTACGCTTTAAAAACATTTTTGAGATAAAGGGTATTAAAGAGAGAAGAGAGAATGAAAATAAATACAACTTTAGTTTAAAAAATAGATAGAAATGCATGAATTTAATTAAATTTAATTTTGATTAATTCAAGGAAAGATAAAATATTTTAAAAAGTTGCTCTTACCCCGTTTATCTAAATCTCCCAAAATAAAAGGGATAAAAATAGGTTAAGGATGTGTTTTGCTCTTCTCTCCCCTTCTTTCATAACATCTATTGTACTGCTGAAAAACACTTTTAACTTTATAAGTTAATTGCTTTAACAGATGTCTTCTAATAGATTTTTAAGATCTCTTTTAGTTCATTGCTCATATGGACACACACTTTATCCATTGCTCATGGATTGCAATATAACAAGGGCGAAGGGTCATATAAAGATGGAGTAGTTTTGGCTACCCCAATTTTTTTTTTAGTAACTAGGTAAATCTTTATATCTTTATATTTAACTATCCACAATATATATTTATCTACATTAAAAAACAAATTTATTAATCCAAAGAAATATAATAATAATAATAATAATAATAATAATAATAATAATAATAATAATAATAATAATAATATATTTAACTATCCACAATATATATTTATCTACATTAAAAAACAAATTTATTAATCCAAATAATAATAATAATAATAATAATAATAATAATAATAATAATAATAACTAGTTTGTTAGTTTATTTTTAGTCCAAACAAGTAGTACCCATAATCCATTTTAATATTGAAATTGTTAAAATTATAAAGAAAAGAAAATATTACATTTTCGAAATTAGAAAACGAATAAAATATTACATTAAAAAATATATTGTGAATGCATTTAATACATAACCAATCATATATGAATGATTTTAAATCTCTTATAAGTTATTGAACTTAATATTTTTAAATAGCTAATTTTTAATTTTTATTTCCTTTATTGTTAGCTAATATAATTAACATTGTATATCGGTATTAATTTTGATTTTTTCTTCTTATTGGTTAAATAGTTTCTTTTCAATTTTATTAAAATTATGAATGTTATGCTTATCAATTATCTTTAACATTATTAGTTTTTAATTTTTTTAATATTTAACCATCCATAAAAATTTGTCCTAGCTTCAGGACTGAACATATTATTCCTAAATTCTCCCAATCCCCCCAATCATACGTCTTGCAAATGTCAATCTTCAAGGATGAACACACATAAATTTTGAGTAATAGGGGTACCATAAGTTTCTTTCAATTGTTATCACATATATTGTATTAAAAAAAGTAATTAATTATTTTGATCCTTAAATGCTGTTATAATCATTGAATTTATCAAAATTACAAACACAGCTTCCTATGTCTCTTTTGTTAGTAATTTATAAGTCTAAGTAATTAGTGACAAATACACTTTATAACTAAATTAATGAACTAAAAATACATTTAAAGACCAAAATAATATATAAAAAATACATTTAAATTTGATTTATAATTTTAATATATCTAAACACTATTATAACAATATTTAAATATTTAAAAATATTAAAACATACTGAAGACACAACCTATAATATAAGTATTTTTCTTTATATTATATCTTTTATTTTCATATTTTTAGCGTTGTAACCGTGCAAATATATTTTTTTCAAAATTAAGTGGAAGTCATTGCGTCCATCCCTATTTTTCACAAAGGTTGACTTCTCAATCGTGTTAAAGTGCCTTGTGTACAGTTCCTTCCTTCACTGTATTTTATTATTATCCTTCTTTATTTTCTTAATAATTAACTGTTGTGCTCATAAATAAACATTTCGTTAATATAAGAACTTCGTTAATATAAAAATGTATGTTTAATTACCATTAGATTTTATAATACTATTAATACATTTAAAATAAGTTACATTAATTATTTTGAATTTAATACTATAATTAATGTCGCGATCATAAAACTTATACTCTTTTGTTTCAAAATAATTATTACATTTGACATTTCATATATATTAAAATTATAATAAATAAAGGAAATAAAATGGTTATTTTATTAAATTATTCTTATTAATTAATGGTTTATTCTATTTATTATCAATACAAAATAAATAATAATAATTTGAGAAATAAATATATAATATTATTAATTAGAAGATACAATTAAAAATAATCAATAAAAATTGAATTGGATTAGAAAGACAAAAGTAACTGTTTTTGAAATAAATTACTTTTGCAAATATGAAAGTTATTATAGAATGGAATGAGTAATTGTTAAAGGCGATATAATCAATCCTCTTGTTTCTATATATATATATATATAAAACGTAATATATAAGTTTATACATCAACTAAAAAGTTAGTGGTAACAAGTTAGTAGATTTTATACGGATTTGTTAACTTACGCGATCTATTTTTTTAGTGGGTGTAAATTCCTAAGTTATAACTAAAAAATTATCAAATATATTTGAAGTTATAGGTCGTTAATTTACTGTCACTAAACAATGAGTAGTTGTAAATTAGAAAAATCATAAAATATTACATATTAAATTTATTTAATCAAGATATTAATTTGAAACATTTTATGAGGACGTTATTTTTTGTTACATAATTTAAAAATAAATTTATAAATGATGTTATAACATTCTTTTTTGTCTTATAATCTTTCGATTATAGAGATCATGATAATCTATAGTTCAGTGAGAAGATATATAAAATCTTAACAATGATGATTTTAGTAGTTCGAGTTAACATTCTTCTATACGATTTATTTTTAATTGAAAGAAACTAATTACTTAAACACAATCACTTGATATATTAAATAACATTTAAATTTATATTAAATATTCTTGGATTTATAACAAAAATTAAAAAATAAAACAGTTAACCAATAAATTTTCTTGTCAAAAACATTTTAAAATTATTTTAAAAAATGTCAAATTAATCAATAATACTCCATTTATCTCAATTTATAAGCAAAAATTATTCAAAAATACTAGATGTATGGTCCAAAATATAGATCACATACCTCTATTTTTTTTATTAATTTTTATTTTATAATAAATTTATCAAAAATATTAGATGTACGTGGTCTAAAATTTAAATTACATACGTCTATTTTTATTTTTTTTATTAATTTTTGTTTATATTATGAGACAGATGCAGATGCAGTATATCTCTATCTCTCTGGAGTTGTACAATAATTTATATAACATTAAATATTAAATATAAAATTATATTTATTGTGGATACAAATATATATATATATATATATATATATATTCATTAATGACAATTTAAAATAGATTGTCAATCATGTATATATGCTAGAAAAATTAAAAATTTAAATGACATTTTTTTTAAATAAAAACTAAACATTATAAAATAGATGAAATAAGTTTTTTTTAGCAATAATGGAAATTATCTGTTGTCAATAGTATTACTATTATGTCCCTAAGTAAACCACTCTTAAAAAAAAAGTCCCTAAATATACATATTCTTTTAACTTATTTGGTGTATTTATTTATTTATTCAAACATAGTCTTTATTAATTAATCTTGGGAAAAAAAATACATTTATATACAAAAAATATTTTTAAGAAGATCAACATATTAAGTTCATTGCAAATTTTTCTTAATGACAAATTCTATGGTATATACATTAATTCGACATTACTGGTATATTTGTTTTTTAATTATAATAAAAAAATATTATTTACCAAAGATGTCAACAAAAAAGATTTTTAACTTTTTTTTTATATTTCTATTATTCATAATAGTAAATATTGAATTTTTTTATAATAAAATATAAAAAATTAGTGTAATTCTTATAAAACTATAAAATGATATTTTTTCTTATGAAATATTCTTTTCTAAAATACAAAAATCAACAAAACACTTCGATTTATATATGTACAGTAGAAACTCTTTTTCTTAATACACGTAAAAAATGCAATGAAGTTTATAATTAAGAACGAAAGTGGTATATATTATTTAATTGTTGTGAAAAGTGATAATACATTGAATATGCTATATTAAATGATATTATATTTTGTAGACCATAAATATAATATTAAATATTATATTCAGTAAAAGTAATGTATTAAATATAATAATAAATACCCCTAAAAAATAATAAATTAATATGCACTGCTCTTGTTCTAATTCAAACTACCTATATCTCAAATCATATCTATATAAGCATATCAAGAGTAGTAAGAAAATCACAACAAAAATCATTTTCAGAATTTCCTTCTTGCTACTTTCTTTTGGTTTTCTGATCATGGCTAGGAGAAGGGTGAAGCTAGCATACATAATCAATCAAGCCAGAAGGAGAGCAACATTCAAGAAGAGGAAAAATGGTTAGAGATTACTAATCTCTTTATTTTCAATTAAATCATGTGTTACATATTATATATATGACTAATATTTTTTTTTATATGAAAGGCTAATGAATAACAAAAGGGGAAGACAATACCGATAGAAAATAATTAACAATTTTATAAAAATATTGGTTCATCATTTTATGTTTTTTTTTTTGTGACATTGTTTTGTTTTAATCGTTATTTTTGTTATAAAAAGTTATAACTTTTTATACGGACTTTGAAATCATATAGATTGATGGTTTAACTATTTTTATCATGATATTTTCTTATTATAAAAATCATCTCATTTAGTATGTTTTGTCTCTCTTTTTTCTATGTTTTTAATAGGTTTGTTGAAGAAAATCGGTGAACTATGCGTCCTCTGTGGAATAGAAGCGTGTACAATAATCTATGGTGAAAACGAACAAGAAGCTGAAGTTTGGCCATCTACCCCGGGAACTAGAAGAGTGTTAGCTAGGTTTATGAGTTTGCCTGAGCTTGAACGAAGAAAAAACATGTTGGATTTGGAGGGCTTTTTGACAAAAAGCATAGCGAAAACCCAAGAGGCTTGTAGGAAACAAATGGAGGAAAACAAGAAGAAGGAAATGTCCATTCTCATTAGTCAATTTATTCACACTGGTGAATATAATCTTGGTGCCAATGCCAACTTGAAGGATCTCAATGATCTGACGGAGTTAATTGATAACAATTTGAAGGATGTAGAACAAAGGATAGCTTCAATGGATCTTGAAGTCGAACAGGAGACTGGATATAGAACTGAGCCTATGAATGCTGGTGTCCAAGGACTAGAGACCAACATGAATCATGCTGGTGTCCAGGGACTAGAGACCGGCATGAATAATGCTGATGTCCAAGGACTAGAGACCAACATAAATCATGTTGGTGTCCAGGGACCGGAAACCAGCATGAATAATGCTGGTGTCCAAGGATCAGAGACCAGCATGAATCATGCTATGCCGACTCATGGTGAACATTGGCCTATAGATTTCCCCATGCTACCATTTTCTGATGCTAATATGGACACAAATGGTTTTTGGTCTATTTAGTTCATAAAAGCTCCCTTGAAAAGTTATGTTCTGTTTGGTTTGGTTGAGTTGTTGGTCTTTGTGTTTTCTTTTAAATTGCTTCTAGTCTTTGTTTTTTAAGTTATGTTTGTTGTGAGTCAAAAAATGTTATGTTTGTGTTCATCACAGTGTTGATGATGATCATCATCATCAATAGTGTCTTTGTTATTGTGATTTTCTTAATTTGTGTTTTTTTTAGTATTATTCTCTCTCTTCCAATTTTATGTGTCTTCTCATCAACAACATGGATACTAACTTATTTTAAAGAAAATGAATTTTGGTTTAGGAAAAAACAACGAATTGAACATATAAAATAGAATGACTGCAAAATTAACCTAAAACGTTACTATATTGTAGAGAGGGGGAAAAGTTTATGGTTTATTCTCTTTGAATATTTTTTCTTGTTGAATTGTTGCTCTAGCTTGACGGTTTCTTAATCTTAAGTTCTCTATTCAAGATAATACCATTAAAGCAATTGTTTTTAAGTTTTTAAAATAAATAAATTTTTATTAAATAAAAAGACTTTTAAATAGATTTTATAATTAATAAAAAAATATAAAAAAATTAAAATTAATATTGTTTCAATAAATATTAAATTAATTGACTTAATTATTTATTAAATAATTACGCAAAATCAATTATATTTATTTTTTAAATAATTTTTTAGTTTAAATATCTAAAAAATAGTTTTGCATAAAATAATTCTGTTTAGCATTATTTTCTTGTGTAAAATAATTCTAATTGGTAATTAATTAAGTTTTTGTATCAAGTGGTTAATAAATTTTAGTTAATGATAGATCATTTCAAAAAAACTCATACTAAAATCCTAACTGAAATAATTATCAATTAGGTTTTACTTACTTCTCAACCGAGCTCTTGATTACTAACAACTTTTTCTCAAATAACTAAAAAGTTAAAAAAAATCAAATAGATTGGTTTTTTTTTTTTTATGGAAAAAAAAATATCTATTGAATTCTTACTTTTATAGGTATACAATCTAATGAACTTTATCTTATTTTATTGCAATGAATTAATAAATCAATTATTTTATTTAAATAGTTCATATAAATTTCGTAACATTCACATCAAAGTTGGTCCTTTTTAGAATTTTCGTTAAAAAATGGCAGTTTTTTTACTCATACGTTTTTGTTGATTTACTATCTTGAGAGACAATTATAAGTAAAAATGTACATACGTTTCTTGGATTCACATATAAACATTAAATATTATCTTATGTAGGCACATTTAATTTTATAATTCTATAAATATTTTTAAATTAATTTATTAATATTGTAAGGATTTATTTCTTAATTATATAAAATTAAGAAAATTAAATATATTTTATTATTATTTTTATCTTAAAATAGATGGTATATTCTGCTGTAATATAACTCACACAAATATAATATTTTGAATTTTAACTCAGAATAAGACGTTCAACCTAACGATATCAGTATTTGTCAATTAAACTATAATTTAAATATATTTAATTATTTTTTAATAAGTATAAAAAGATACATTTTACTTATAAATGACTCTAAAAAGAGTAATTATTTTTTCATCTTCACAAATTTCTATTGAGGTCAAACACCCATTGAAACTGTAGCCTGTCCATATTTTTATAATGGTATCCATAATCATTTTAAACTCCTTCTTGACAACACCAAATGGCCAAACAAACATCTCAACTTCAATTTTGTAAAACAAAAAGCATACTAATGACTATCATTGCCATTGTCTTTATATTATAAGTATTATTTGATAAAAAAAATTATATTAAAATATTAGCGCTCTTTCAAATTACTAATTAAGTGTATTTATTATTAATTTTTTAAACAAACTCCTTATTAATACTATTAATTTATTTTGTAATATAAAAAGTCAAATTAGATACATTTAAATATAAAAATTATTTTAGAAATATATATAAATTAAAAGAACACGTTAAGTTCACTATTTAATTTTCTTAAAATGAACACATTAAAAAATAATATGTACTTAATTATAAAAGGAGACAAAGGTAGTAATTTGCTATGAAAGTTAAAAGATTAGGTTTGAAAACAAAAACATAAAGGGTTAATTCTACATTGAGTTTGACTCGGATTGACATTTTATAACTTCTTTTTTTTTTTAAATAATTAAATATTTTATAACTTTTAAAAATATAAAACGTAAATTGGGACAGATAAACAAATGAGCCTATATTTTTTTAATATAAAAAAATTATTAGAAAGAATACAAAAAAATATCCGAAGGACCCGACTTACCCCAAGCTTATGTTCTGTTTTTTACATATATATTATAAAATAAAAAATATTTCGGTACTCTATATATATATATATATATATATATGTATAATTACTTTGCTTGTCCATTAAGAGAGATGTAATCTAATCCTCCTCAAATTATACCATTTTCTCCATACTTTGATGATGATGGGAAAATAAGGAAAAATCGATTAATATTGTTATACCTTAATCAAATTGGGGTAGAATATCTAGTTTGATGTATATATATATAACGATCCATCAACTTAGATCCTCTCACGCATTCGTCCCTCTTAGACAAAAAGGAAAATACTTAAGTGGTCACAAGATTTTGAGTATAAGATTTGAACACACATATAATGTGCATTAAAGATATTGATTTTGTGGAAGAGGGTCCAAACCGTTATAGATGCAACCTTAATTTGATGTATGCACTATCTAACTTTTGATCATGTTTCTTTGATGTAGAAAGAGGATAACCTCCTTTAAATTATTTTCACATCCTCGAGTATTTTGCTCACCTTGTTCGTGTCTTGGTACCATACCATATGCTCCTTTACATTCTTATGGATTACCACCACACCCTTTTAAGTTATATGATCTTTGAAGTTGTCTCGGTGCACACGCATCGACTTAATATTCTTGGAGAAGGAATGAAGTAGACAGATGTGTTAAATTTTTTAGTTGATAATTATACTAGTTATTTGGTTCTATTACATTAGTTTATTATTTATTTAATTGACTATAAATATTTATAATATTTCATGTAGTTAATTATCTATATTATTAGTAGTATTCAATTTAATTTTTTTTAATTGATTTATTTTTTATTTCTCGTTTGATTCTTGAATAATTTATTCATTTTTCTATGTTTTTTCAAGTTCTTTCTTTCTTTTTTTTTTTCCTTTTTCTTCTCAAATTTTCAATTTAAAAATATTTCATCATCAATCACCGTCTTCATGACGATGAAAAAAAAACCTAACCTAACACTGCTTCAATGTTTTGATATCAACTTTGTCTCTACATCAACAACTTTAATTAAGTAAGAAAGTTATCGAGTCAAGTAGAGTTGTTGAAGATTTTTCAAGAACAATATTGTTGATAAACAAAGATCTTGCATGTGCAAGATTGTTCTTGTTTCTAGAAGAAGAAAAAAAAGGCAAGAGAAAATCTTGCATAGATATATTGATTTGATTCAACACCTATTACAAAAATAAGGGAGAAGAAGCAAGATTTCACTCAAATCTTTCTTGTTTTTATTTCAAATAAATCTTCTAAAAAAATATTTTAGTCAATGTATTTCTGGTGTACGTTCAAAAATCTTTTAGCTGATATATTTTCAGCATCCAAACATCTTAGCCGATATATTTTCGGCATTTCAAAATCATTTTGTCAATGTATTTCGATATTTTATATTCTTTATAATCAATATTTTTTTTAACATTTTTTTATTGATATTTTCGAAGTTCGAAATGTAATTAATAAATTCTAACTTGAGGTAGATGTTAGAAATTTTAGTTGATTAATTAGTTAAGCTGCTTAGTTACACTAATTAGTTAATTATTTTACATTAGTTATTGTTTATATAATTGACTATAAAATTATTTTTAATCTTTGATGTAATTAACTCTATGTATTATCAAAAAATTGTTTTTATCTCTTATTAATGTCTTAAATCAAAAAATTGTAATAAGATGTGATATATTAGTTATGCGAAGAAAAAAAAATGATATTGACTAACGTAAAAAAATAATTAAAGTACATATTACCCGTCTTAATTTTTTTAATCTACCGTAATTAAGATTTTTAACTTCATTAGAGAGAGATATGAGGTATATAGTCGTCAACTCTCCCAACATAGGGTTAGTCAGTTTTTGCATTGTTGTTTCTAAAAATTGTTTGTGCTAAAAAATATATAAATATAAGAACTTATATATATTTAATTACCAATGAATTTATAATAACAGTTATACATACCCTAAAAATTTGTTGGATTTGGTATAAAACACGCAATAACTATTTGCCGATACGTCATTTTTTTAATATTTAATTATATTTTAAGAAATAGTAACTTTTCAATATTTTTTAATATATTAAAAACATCTTTATATTTAAAAATAATATAAAAAAATCAGTTTCATTAATATTTAAAAATTTAAAATAATAATTCAATTAATGTAAGATTTATGGGTCACATATGTAATTAATTAATAAAGTGTGTTAGGGTCATTATATAATTAGCCAATAAACTGGGGGTCAAATAATATATAATAGTTTATGGCTAAAGAGCATAATAGTTATGAAAATTAATAGTGTAGATACCAGGCAGTTTCTAATTTAATGAGGGGCTGAATTGGAAATACTGCAATTTGGGATATAACTAATAATAGTTATATATAGGGGTAATGGTCCCCAAAGCAAACACAACAAGACTATTCAGTTTCAAAACCCTAAAGGAGAAAACTCTCTGGTTCTCTCTATCCCCATTAAGAGAGCAAGGTCTTCAGGGTGTTTTGCTGAGGAAGATCACCCAACCCATTGGCTCTATCATCATCATCTCAGGATTTCATTAATGGCAATTCCCACAGGTACGCTTCCGCCTTTGGCTATTCATCGTGTAATTGACATGGATTGTTGAGCACAACGTTATTAAGGTTTTTTCAACAATTGGTATCAGAGCCTACCATGTTTAATTCATGATGAAAAATTAGGGTTTGTAATTTGGAAATTTTGATATATATATTATGGAATCCATATTATTTTGTTTCCGGTTATATTTTTTTTTTGTAATGGTTTGAAGTTGAACACACTGTGATTTTTAAAACCTATTGTCGTTAATAATCTTTGCATGATACAATGCGCTGACATGATCCCTATTTGGTGTGGTGTGATGGTTACACATATCCTTGGGGATTAGTTGTTACTCTTTCTGTTTTGTTCCCTTTCGCAGACAAGAATTTGCAAATGCAGAAGGGCAAAGATGTGTATCTTGTGTTATTTTGATATATATATTTGAGTACTAACATTGCAAAATATTCCACAGTACAATTTTTTTTTTTAGTATTTATAAGGATTTTGTGCTGTTTCTGGTATTTTATGCTGCCCTTGGTATTGTTTTATGTTGAATCTTTATTGAAAGTGACAGAGGATAGCTTAAAAGTTCGTAACTTCTCTGTACTGAGAAGTGTTTTGAAGATATTAATTCTAAATTATAAGATTGTTCCTTTTAAACGATAGCATTAGCAGCACTTGCAATCCTAGGCCACAGATCAACACACTAATATAAATAATATTTTTTAAATATTATTTTATTTTTCAATATAAATATTTTTCACTAATATAAACAATATTTTTTTAAATATTATTTTATTTGGATATAAATATTTTTTTTTTACTAATAAAATAAAGTTTATATTAGTGAACAATATTTTTTAAATATTGTTTTATTTGGATATAATAAATATATGTTCAAGTCAAGTTTGACATTTTTGAATGAGTTAATTGAAACTTGACGTCGCCAAAGTGACCTCTCTTGTCTAAATTGCTCGTGAAGAGTGTCAAATGACTGTGTATATGTTTATTCATGCGGGTATTGACCGGCCCAAAGGAAGGTTAATATTTGGCAGAATTACATGGTACACCTGCGATGATAAATGTGTGACAATTATTTGGTATACATGTGAGCAGTAAATCGGCCCAAAGGAAGGTTTATTGTTTGACATGTCTTATTGTCAATATTTGATCGTTGCAACAAGAGTACCACTAGCAGTTGGTGTTACTGTCCAAAGTTGATATTTGTTGGGAACCATCAATTTGAAGTAATGCATATTATAATATTGATATGCAGTTCAACTGAACAGTTCAGTTGCTCATATTATGAAGATAATCTTGAAGGAGCGATTCTCTCTCCTCTTGTTTACACCATGTTTGCCCCTTCTTTTCCAGTTTTTGATCACCTTTTCCCCCTTCTCCAGTTTTTGATCACTTTTTCCCCCTTCTCCAGTTTTTTAACCCCAATTCCACTTTTGTCAACTTCTTGCCAAATCATTATTTGTTTAATTATAGACCAGCTGACTGTTATTTGGCCTACCCATCTTGTTTAGAAGACCTTACTTCCGTTACTCTGCACACTAGTGTTATCAATGGTTGGTCTGCTGGTTTTTTGATGCATGGTTGCATGATTCTCTTTCGTGAATATAACTTGAGTTCTTTTTTTTTTTTGACAAACTTATTAAGTATTTTATGTTGTATATATTAGTATGTATTAATATGAACTTAATTTAGTGTGCTACATATTTAACAATGTCCTGATGGAAAAGATACCCCTACATCGTGATTTACCTCACTACTTGCACTTGTGAATTATGATTCTGTGTATAAAATCAGATATATGGAGTGTGCAACCTCTTCATTCATGATTTGAGGTTCACACTCGTAAAAGGGTGAAAATCTAAACATGTAGAAGGGTTAGATCTTGTTGATCAACTGTGTGATTGATACATATTAAAATCGATACCCACACCTAAACTTTCCAACCTACAATTTTACTCTTTTAACTATGTATAAAACCTTCAAAGTTTTTTTACAATTTATTTTTTCACCCTTCTTTTGAAATTTTAAAAAATTTACCATAACTTCAAAAGTTTTCTATTTCAAAACTTTCTTATTCGAAAGTTTCTTATTATAACTCATTTTTTCTATTTCGAAAGTTTTGAATTGTTTGAAACTTTTAAAAAATCTGAAATTTTTCATTTCGAAAATTTCAAAAATTCTAGAAATTTGCATTTCGAAATTTTGAAAAATTATTATTTTGAATGTTTGATAATTTTGAAGGTTAATATATTTTTTCTAAACTTTTGAAATTAAGGGTGGAAAAATGAGAAGGTAAAAAATTTGAAGGTTTTATTCAAAAGTTTTGAATTGTTCGAAAGTTTCGAAAATTCTAGAATTTTTCATTTCGAAAATTTTAAAAAATTACTATTTTGAATTGTTCGAAAATCTGGAAATGTTATATTTTGAAATTTTTGAATTATTCGAATTTTTAGAAAATCTAAATTTTTTTTATATTTTGGAACTTTGAAAATTTTGAATGTTTGGATAATTTCGAAGGTTAATATATTTTTTCTAAACTTTTGAAATTGAGGGTGAAAAAATGAGAAGGTAAAAAATTTGAAGATTTTATAGATAGTTAAAAGGATAATATTGTATATTTACGTTGATCGGAGGGATGAAAAATTTAAGTGGAAGTGTAGGATAGAAACCTCCGAAATCTATACACAACAATACAACACAGGTAAAACTCTTATAGTTAATCGTATTATTTGCTGTATTATGGACAAAAGACAAAATAATAATAAAAATGGGGCCTAACCCCGAAGTATGTTATCTCTCTGCCTTATTGCATACAAATTATTGAGACATTTGCTCTAAATGTTGTCGTAGGATTTAAAGTGTGTACAAATACGGATGTAGCATAGCACTTTATGTTTTAAGCTTGGTGAAAATATGCAAAATTTTCTTACCTACTATGTATGTATCTCTCCCTCAAATTTGACTATGAATTCCTTTGGGAATTTACAATTTTAACATAAAAAGGTTAAGAGAGGGGATAATACTTTAGACCAGAATCTTCAATGTTTTTATAGAGTATTTACAAATGATATATTCAAGAAGGACAATGAGCATATGCCAAGACCTTAATTTGCTGAGGTAGTTCGATTTAGTCCTACTCTCAATCATGAAACAAAGAGAAAACTTAGTGATTTCTTATCTGGTTGCTTTCAAACTTTTAGGTAGGATAGCTTGAACCTTTATGTCTGAGGATCCTGAAGCATCTAGATAAATTGGCTAGAAATCTTAGAGGAATATACGGTAAATAGTTAGACTCGTATAGAACACAAAAGGCTTGAACACCCCATTGATTTTACATCACTAGAGTGCTTTTTTCTATCCATACTCCATGTTGGCACCAAACTAAAGTTTGATTTGATACTTGATGCCCTCCCTATTCATGATAATGTCTATTTTCTACCACAAATCAAAATTTGCCATCATATATTTGATGTTAGCTTTGTGTGGTTGGCACTTGAAAACTCACCGTTCATGCTATCTTCAAGTCCTATCTTTCATGATACATTTCTGATAGCAATGCATGTTTTCAGTTGACTTATAAGTGTAGTGAAAACACTTCAAAATGAAAATATCACAGTTTTATATATCTTAAAGAACCCAATTCTTGAGAGCAACATGAGAGTTAGCCCTTTAGTGACAACTAGTAATAATGTTCAAAGAAGGATGCCGCTTGATTGTGTGCCTGCATCAAGGGTTATCAGGAAGCTGGTTTGCATGCTGAAGAGTAGCTGGAAGCATGCTATGAGATGGCATAGAAGCAACCCACAGTATAGCTATGATCTTCGCAGTTATTATCTTAACTTCAGTGACTCTTCTTCAAACGATCTTAAACATTGTACCGGTTGATGATCTTTCCTTTTTAACTGTCTCTTTTGTCTATCATGAATCAGTTGTATAGAGGTTTTATCATTTTGTTTTCTTCATTTTATCATATCACAATGTTACTATTTATGATTGAATGTATCTGTAAAACTTACTTTGTATGTTTATTAAACTCTTGTTGAAATTATGTGGTTCAGCAATTTGGCAATCAGTCTTTTCCTATGATGAGCCTGCAAGTTTGAAAGTTGAACTACCATGGAATTAAGACATTTTATCATATGAAATAAGACATTTAAGCTTATATTATTAGCTAAGTGTGTATACTTATTGAGTCAGAATTGTGATTTGTGAAACAAAATAATATATAAGACTCACAAGTCATTTGATGTAGTGCCATTGCAACTAATTCTTTGTAATTGTAGCTCATTGCGATTAATTAGCTAACAGTTATTCACAAAATTCCTGTTAATTTTTTCAAAAAAAAATAATTTCCTTTTTAACCAATCGTAGCCAGTCCAGTGAACCCACATACATTGAATTTCAAATCCATCTGATATAATTTATTAATGTTTAGACACATTTTTTTCCCTATTTTTACACGTTAAATTTTTATTTTTATACTATTGCTATTACATTTGGCTCAAACTTAGATGCAACGCCAATTTATTTAAAACTTTTTGAATTATTCAATACATAATTATGCCTAAAAAAACATATAATTAATCCAGTGTGTGTGGCCACAAAAGCATGATACACATCTTGAATGTATCTTGCATTTGATTTTAATTTTTAATTTTGTGGTTACATTTTACAATATTTTAAATCTTTGATCAAATTTCTGTACATAATTAATATGTATAAATGTGTGGGGACAAGAATGATCAAGCAATATTTGAAAGTATGAATTTGGAGGATCAATGACTAACTAAATAATATTAAGAGGTTGATTATTGTGCCTCAAGAATGTGTGGAGCACATGAAGAAATATATGATTTCATTTCAGTACAAAGTTGACATGACTCCCAAAGGGAAGTGGAAGAGGTTAGGCTCTATTTGAGTGGATGCTGCACTTTTAAAAGGTGAGGGAAAATATTCTTGGATTTTTTTATATTTGACGAGACACTTTGTCCACAATTACTTATTAATTAGAATCATTAGATATCTTTTGACACACAAAAAAAAAAAAGAATTATTAAATTTTTAATAGTTTTCACAGTTACTATACCTTACAACAACGGTAAAAAATGTAGGTTGACAATAATGCACATCTAATTATAATTCTTAATGTTACTCTACATAAGTTCATGATGGCCGAGTTAAAAAAAAGTTGAAGATGAGTTTATGACTAGGTGCCCACATAATTAATGCATTAGCTTATGATATTGAATTCATTTTTTTGAAAAAGCTTTGTTGTTTACTAGTTGGAATTGGAATAATGTTTAGGCTATTTATATCCGACATAGCCCGTTAGGATGTGGAGTAGGTTGTTTAATTGCTGCAAATTGGATCCAAGTGGTACAAGAGTGGTCTTTGTCATTTATGATTAAATTTTCATGCTACACTTTTCATAATGGGTCTATGTCATTTAGTTGTGTCAGTACGGGTGATCATTGATGGGTTTAGTTATGCTTATTATGACGAAAGCCTCTTTGGTTCCATGTGCTAATATGATTAATGGACGGGACACTTTGGATTATACTCAAGGTAATTATAATGACATTTTTGACGTCATAAAGTCTAACACACTCCTAAGGATACATGTGTGACCAGTGGGAGATTGTAAGATTTATGGGTCACATATGTAATTAATTAATAAAGTGTGTTAGGGTCATTATATAATTAGCCAATAAACTAGGGGTCAAATAATATATAATAGTTTATGGCTAAAGAGCATAATAGTTATGAAAATTAATAGTGTAGATACCAGACAGTTTCTAATTTAATGAGGGGCTGAATTGGAAATACTGCAATTTGGGATATAACTAATAATAGTTATATATAGGGGTAATGGTCCCCAAGGCAAACACAACAAGACTATTCAGTTTCAAAACCCTAAAGGAGAAAACTCTCTGGTTCTCTCTATCCCCATCAAGAGAGCAAGGTCTTCAGGGTGTTTTGCTGAGGAAGATCACCCAACCCATTGGCTCTATCATCATCATCTCAGGATTTCATTAATGGCAATTCCCACAGGTACGCTTCCGCCTTTGGCTATTCATCGTGTAATTGATATGGATTGTTGAGCACAACGTTATTAAGGTTTTTTCAACAATTAATTTTAGGAATAATAAAAACCATTATTCATTTTTTTGCTACAATAAATAAAAACCATTATTATTATTATTATTATTACTATTATTATTATTATTATTATTATAGGTATATAATTTATTATAATATTCAAAAAAAAAAAGTTAAGTGCGTTGGATGGATATCCGTCCATTAAAATGTGATAATGGATGAATTTGATTATTTTTATTTTTAATGAATGGATTAAATTAAATTTTAGAAAAAAAATCTTTTAGTTAATTTTAAATGAGTTATTTTGATTCATCAATTACAATCCAATTCATATCGATCTGAAAAATCTATTTTGCCACCTCTGAATTTAACATTAACACATGTAGTTTATTTTGAATTTAAGACAACTTCATGACAGTATAAAATTTTAAAGTTTCTTTTTTAATTTATATAAATTATAAACTTGATATTCTATAGTATTTTCTATATACTGTTTTAGTTCCTGTAAGTGCTACCAAACTTTTGATATGTTGTAAGTGTTATGGTTGAATTGTTTACAAAAGATGAGTTGAAAAATTGATTGTTAAGTTCAAATTTTTGTTATATATTTTAGTTATTAGAAATTTATATTTGACTCATCCTTTGTTATAAAAAAAAAAAAAATTGGGAGAGATTTGTATAATGTTATGAAAATATGGACAAAATATCATTCAAAAAAACGTAGTACTAAATAATTAAAATATTAGGGATTAAAATATTTTATGCAAGACATTAATTATTTTGTATTTCAGGAACAATTTCTGAACAAATACTTATAAATGATATGATAATAAATTTAAAATCTAAATTAAAAATTCTTGTATTTATTTCATCAAAAATATATTCTTGTATTTATAATTAAAATATTAAATCATTAAACTAGTGACCAATAATTTTTATCCTAGATTTTTTTAAAAAATTGTTTAAGAAAAATATAAAATAATTACATATAACCTAACAATAGTATGTCAATTATTAAATGTTAACTATGGAATTAAAAACTACAAATACATACAAATATTTTAATTTGGAGAAAAAGAAAATTATCATTAATTAATTAATTAATTAAAATGATACCAATGACTATTTTACAAATTTCCTCGAAGATATTTGAATTTCGTCTCTTAAAATTAATTAATTCAAAATTTTAAACAATAGTATGCAATATATTAATTATAAAATAATGTATGATGTCGATACAAATATTTTAGATGATGTATAAAAATAATATATTAATCATTATGTAGAATGACAATAAAAATCTTACTTAAAGAATATAAAATTGGCTGTTACTTAAAGAATATAAATTGACAAAAAAGTTACTATTTACACGCAATGTTAAAAACTTAAATTTTTATAAAATGTTAATAAAAAATAAACATTAAATATAATTTTTTTAAGTAAAAAATTTATTGATAAAATAAAAAATTAGGGGACGTAAACTTAACAAAAAAAAAATGCTAAAAAGTTATCAAATTAAGCTGGTTTTCTAACTCTTTGACATGAATTATGTAACATAGCTTTTTTAACCAGAAGAATGATTTTATAAATATTGTGTTATCTTCTTCATTGGTATATCTCCTATCTTTTGTTGCAATAATATCTCTATTTTTCAAAAATATCGCAACACCTCTATGTCATGTGATCAATTTTGGGATTTAAATAATAGTTGAGAATATTATTGTATTTTATTTCTTTGCCGTAAAAAAAATTATTTATTGAATATAATTATTTTTTCTGAATTTATTTATTGAATAGTTATTAAAAGTTAGAGCCTATCTTAAATATTTTATTAAAAAGTATAACTATTAAATATTTTATATATTATATATTTAGTAAAGTAATATGTAAATATCACAATAAATACCCCTAAAAATCAACAATAATTAATATGCACGGATCTTGTTCTAAATTCATACGATCTATATCTCAAATTTTCTCTATATAAGCATAACTGTAGTAAGAAGAAAAACACACCAAACATCATTTTTAGAATTTCTTTCTTGCCACATAATTTGTTTCTGTTTTGTGGTCATCACTACCATGGTTAGGAAGAAGGTGAAACTTGCCTACATAGTCAATCATGGGAGCAGGAGGGCAACATTCAGAAAAAGGAAGAATGGTTAGTCGCTTCTTAATTTCAATGAAAACATGTATTTTCATTTCATATCATTTGATGTTGATTTTTAAATTAACAGTATAACAAAAATTTAGGGTCATCATTTGATGTTGGTTTTTTGTTTTTTAAAATATTATTTTGTTTTGTTTCAATCTTTAAATTTTTTTAAAATAAATTTTATTTGAATGGAAATGATTGTTATTAAGAAAATTGAAACTCTTAATACTGGCTTTGTAATCATATGAATTGATGCTTTAATATCCTTATATCAAATAAAAAAAATATCTTAGACCAATTGATATATGGGTGCGTTTGTTACAATTTTTTTATAAAATAATTATTTGATATAATAATTTTTAAAAAAAAACAATTTTTTTATAATTGATTTTCAAAGAAAATTACTATGATAGATAATTGTAAAACATCTTCTCATTATTTTAAAAATTCTAAAAAACAATCTTTAAGTGTCTCTTACAAGTGGATGTGAGTTTCTGATTTTTTTTATGTGTAAGGTCAATTTTAAAATCTAAATTTGTTCAAAGTAAAATGATATTGAGTTAATTTTTTACTTAATTTTAAAACAGTTTTTTCTTAAAATTCAAAATAAAAAAATAGATATTATAATTATTGTTTGTTTTAAAATTAAAACGTCAACATTGGTTGATATAAGCTAGCACGACTTCAACAACCATCGACCACTGTCACCGCCATCGACCATCGACCTCCAATCACTTCACCGACAACCACCTCTAACCACCATCAATGACCACCGCTACCTCCACCAATCATCTACCTCCCACCACCATTACCCACGACTATACGCACCATGGTTTAAGCTTCAACCACTACTTCCAACTATCAATTTTTTTTTTGATCGCTGCAGCGTCTTCCTAAGCGATCACTACTACGATAGTCATCTTCCACAACTACCACTTTCAACTATAAAATTATTATAACTAAATAAATTATAATTTAATAATATTTAAATTACTTTAAAATAATTAAAATGAATTCAAAATGAGATATTATAAAAAGAGTAATTTAATTCAAATAAAATAAAAAACTAAAACTCAAAAATCAACCCGACATAAATTATGAAATATCAAAATAACTTTATTTTAGAATCTATAACAAACCGCCACTATGTGTGTTTTTCATTAGGTATATTTAAGAAGATAAGTGAACTCACCACCCTTTGCGGGATAGAAGCATGTGCAATAATCTATGGTGAAAACGAACAAGAAGCTGAAGTCTGGCCATCTCCGGCAGGAACTAGAAGTGTGTTAAATAGGTTCATGAGTTTGCCTGAACTCGAACGAAGAAGAAAGATGGTGGATTTGGAGCGTTTCTTGACAAAAAGTATAGAGAAAGCCCAAGAATTGTTGAAGAAACAATGGGAGGAGAATAAGAAGAAGGAAATGTCCATTGTTATTGATCAATTTATTTACACAGGTGAATATAATATTGGTAACATGGTGAGCTTGAAGGATCTCAATGATTTCTCGGCGTTCATAGATTTGAATTTAAGCGAAATCGATCAGAAATTGAATTCGATGGAACCTGAAATCCAAGGGGAGGGTGGAAATGGAGCTGAACCTATGATTGGAATAGAGCAACAGGCTAATGCAGGTGCTGATGTGGGTCCCAGCATGAGTTATAATATGCAAATTGATGATTAAACTTCAACTTGAAAAGTTATGCTCTGTTTGGTTATATTTCTGAGTTAAGTTGTTGGTCTTTTTGTGTTGTTTTAAAATGCATTTAGTCTTTGTTTATTTAAGTTCACAGTGTTGATGATTATCATCAATGGAGTCGGTTGGCATTTCTGTGGTTTTTTCTTTATTTTATTTGGTATGTTTATTTTCACAGTGTTGATGATTTTATCATCAATGGAATCAATTGTATTTTTGTTGTTTCCTTAATTTAATTTGGTTTGTTTCGTAATGATTCGGTGTAGGAGTTTATTTATAAAGATAAAAAATTATTAAAAAAAATGGGATCAGTTTAAAATGAACCTCTTAAAAAGGTCAAAGCGGACTATTATTATTTTTAGTAAAAAAATAAATTTTATAACAATAAAAATAGAGAATTTATATATGTTTTATTAATTTTTTTTTATGCAATTTTATTAAAAATTATTAGATTTACCCTTAAATTATTAGATTTACTTTTTGAGGATTAAGTGTTTCGTTAATACTCTCCGTCCCCATTTTATGTGTTTCTCTTCAACAACAAGGATATTAACGTTTTGTAAATAAATAAAAAATAATATGATACTAACATTATCTAGAAAAATGAATTAAAATATAAAAGGAATTGCTGCAAAATTAACATGAAAGTTTCTTGGTATATATAGTTAATTCTCGACGGTGTTTTTTTATTATGTAAACAAGCGTCTCGTCCCTTCTCCTCTAAAGCATTATTTTCTTGTTTAAAATAATTGTAATTGGTTATTTTTTTAAGCTATCGTGATTACTTCTTATTTTGTTGTAAATCACTCCAAAATAAATGGAATTTAATTGTTATGTATTGTATAAAAAAATTTACAACATAGATACATTATAATTATTTATGGATATAACTTTAAAAAATTTATTGTAAAATGTATATTATACATCTCTAAAAAAATATTTAAAATTAAATAACAATATAAAAACTCGTTAAACTAATCATATATATAAATTAAATCTAGATATATATCTTAAAAAAAATGAGTATAACTTAGATCTACAATAATTTAAGGGTCGTCTATATGGACCGTCTAGAAAAATGTAAAAAAATTGAATTTTAATTATTTTTGGTAAAAAACAATGAATTATATATAATAATAAAAAAAATGAAAAACATATATGCTAATATTATATTAAAAATTACTAATAATAATTAAATCTATCTATGGACCAAATTCATACTAGACAGTCTTTAAAGAGTACAAAATATATTTTAACCCAATACAAAAAAGAGCCATATATTGAAGAAAATACACTCGTTTTGTACGTTCCAAAGCGCCTACAACAATGAACTAATTAATAATTAATGTCAAAATAGGCTAACCTTTACTTTTTGATAAGTTCAATTCGTCATAAATCTAATCGAATTAACTCACTTTGGCACATCCACTCTAGACTAATTTCGCTTACCCATTTAGAGATATGAAATCTATTACCAATCTTTCTCAAAACATATCATTTTCTCCATATTTTAATGATATTGATGTGAAAATAAGGAAAAAAAATGTCAAACCTTAATCAATTTGTGGTAAAATATCTATTTCAATTTATATAATGACTAGACTTAGATTCGCTCATGCATGCATTTCCCTCCAATAAAAAAATATTAGAGTGGAAGGAGAGAAAAAAGGGTAATAAGAGGTAAATGGAGAGAAAATGTTCAAGGGAGATATAGAGAGAAGTTAGATATTGTGGGGGAATGTAGAAAATTTTTGTAAAAAAGAATCAAAACCCGTTATAGAATATCGTTAGCATAATGATGTACTCTTAGGATCGAAAGAGTATGTTTTACAAACTATAGAACTTACATACTTATATATTAGAAGTTTATTTTTAAGAATATTTTTGAATTTGTCTTTTGTGGGGAATCGAATATGGTAATTTGAGAATAAGTATCACTGTTTATTCATTCTCACTACCAAATAAGTTATGTCATATATATCTATAAGGGAAATGAGTTGGCAAAGGTAATATATATATTCATAGGTTTCAGATACATAATCAGTTTTTCTGGTAATGAAAATCAATTATGTCATGAATCGAAAGGAAGTCAACAATGACAACTTTTGCATAGGTATAACGCTAGATGTAATCGTGATCAATAATAATGAGGATCATGAACTAAAGTTAATTATAGATTATAGACAAAGAAATGCTTTGAAAATAGAAAAAAGAAATTGAAGTTAAATTAAGTAAAAAGCTTTTGGATTTATAGTCTGCACATTTGAAAATGTCAAACTAATGAGAATGAAGAAATATATATTCAGCTAAGTGAATTTAAGAACCTCTTCATATTTGACTAAAGTTAGTAGCCATGAAAGATTTAATTTATATGAAGGGTGAATTAGTTACAATGTATTTGTATGGTTCACAAATTTATAGTAATGATTATACACAACTTTTTAAAGGATTTAATTTTGCGAGACATACAATTGAAACTATTGAAGAAATAATTAAATCAAAATGAATAAGTCTTTTTATGAGCTTAAACAATCTAGATGGACATTGTGTAATATTCTTGTGTGAATATTTGCTAAATGAGTATGGAAATGACATCATATGTCTAAGTATTTTGAAATGCTTTAAATTTGTTATAAATGAACAAATCAAATTAATTGTGTACTTTGAATATTACAAGGTCACCAATTGTAGACAAAAGTCTTTTTCGAGCTCAAGGATATGATGATATCTACTTGGTCTTGAAGTACCATATATTAGTGCAATCAAATGTTAATGTAGCTTACTAATTATTTGTTGTTAATCTATTAGACATGTGAACTTCATTACATATACAACAAATATATTTTGTTATATTAGAGATACAAGTTATTTGACTATTTCTCATAATAATATAGATCAAAAAAGGAAAGAAAAAAAAAAGTTATTTGTTTACATTAAGACGTACAACTACTCCATAGAGATATATGAAATAAACCACCACAACAATATCATCAAATAAAGAGGAAATTCTAGAACAACAAGAGACAAATTGAAAAGGTGTTATAGTTGAGGCCTACGATTCAACATCGTCAAAGGATTAATGGTTTGTGTTATCTAAATATAACTACATGAGTTCTTTACGAATATAATATTGCATGCACTGCTCAACTGAGACAATGACACATTAAAGAAGATAGAACAAGACATATTCCAATAAAATATGTAACTGCTCATGATCTTCTATTAAATTGTGATACAAACATCAATAAAGTCATTTATGTGACAATATATCATACATCATCATAAATTCATCGTCAAGTAAACAATTTAAACAATTACAATAAAAGATTGATCTTCATCATTCGAAGAACGTTATCTACATGGGGGGAAATAAATATATTATGCACTCTTTTATCATTCACCATTACTCTCTTCAATTGAGTTTTTCCTAATAAGATTTTTAACGAGGTAGTTCCCAAATAAATAATGTACATAATAATATTATTACCTCTCTCTTTTCTCAAAAAGACTTTAATTTTTTCGTGTTCCTTAAACAATATTTGGCAAAAAAGAATTAAATCATAAAACTACTAACCAATAATTTTTGTTGTATAAAAATTATTTTAAATTGTTTAAAAAATATATAAAGTAATTATATGTCACTTTATAAGTGTTTGGTAAGTTCCAAGTCTCTCAATCATAGATTGAAGCATTATTTACTCTCCTTAAAAGTTTTATTGAAAAAAATATCAAAATCTATTTACATAGATCGGAGCATCACTTCCTCATCTTAAATTTTTATCAAATGAAATAATTACATATTACTAATTTACAGTAATAGTTACAGGATTAATGTTAACTATTAAATATAAAGTATTTTAAATAATATATAAAAATAATATTTTAAAACATAGAATGACAATTTAATGTTAACTTCAAGTATATAAATAGGTTGTCAATCGTGTATATGCCGCTATATTTTAAAAAAATAAAAATAAAAATTAACTGTCAGATATATATCTACAGCAGAAATGAGTTGGCAATGGTACTATATGTTATTTTAATGTTGTCAAAAAGTATTATTTCATTCAATATTATGAATATATATATATATATATATATATATATATTAAAAGCTATAAATTAGAATTTTCAAAAAAGAAAAATATATTTCATTGAATATTTATATACTTCATAATAAAATAAAACAAAAAATACATGTGTCTGAATCAAATATAGTCCAAATACATATATTTCTATCTTATATTTTATTACAGAATGATATAATATATTAAAAGCTATTTAGTCTTTTCAGAGAGAACAAAAAAATTAATTTCATTGAATATATATTTACTATATTATAAGTTATTTACACTCCATATTGTAAACTATAAATATATTATATATTTGATAAAAGTTTGCGTATTAAATATCATCATAAATGCATATTAAAAAAAATATCATAATAAATTAATATGCACTGCTCTTGTTCTAAATTCAAACTACCTATATCCCAAATCTTATCTATATAAGCATAACTGGATCGAGTAATAAGATAAGCATTACAAACATCATCAGAGAATTTCCTTCTTTCTGTTTTGTGATCATCATCACTTCCATGGATAGGAGAAAGGTGAAACTTGCATACATAATCAGTAACATCAACAGGAGGGCAACATTCAGAAAGAGAAAACATGGTTAGATATTTAGAGATTTGTCTCTCCTTAATTTCAATTAAAGTATGTATATAATAAAATATTTGCAATAAAAAGTATTTACAAAATTTAGAATCATTTGAAGTTGGATTTTTTAAATTGATGATTTAGCTATTTTTTTCAAATAAAAAATCTCTTTCTCGTTTAGTAAATTTTACTAAATATAATTTCAGACGAAAACTACGAAAACTGTTTCAGACGAAAACCATTTCGTCTGAAATTACTATTTTGTTTCAGTAATGCTTTTAAATAAATAAAAAAAGTATATATTTTTCAATAGGTCTATTGAAGAAGGTTAGGGAACTTTGTACCCTTTGCGGAATAGAAGCATGTGCAATAATCTATGGTGAAAACGACACTCGAGCAGATGTTTGGCCATCTACAACACGAGCAAGAAGTATATTGTCAAGATTCATGAGTTTATCCAAAGCGGAACGAAGAAAAAAGATGGTTGATTTGGAGGGTTTCTTGACGCAAAGCATAGCGAAAGCGGAAGAGACGTTGAAGAAACAACGGAATGGCAATAAGAAGGAGGAAATGGGCATTATCATTAGCCAATATATTCGTACTGGTGAATATAATCTAGGTCATGTGAATGAGAATTATCTCAACGATCTTTCGGAATTTATAGGTGATAATATAAAGAAAATCGATATGAAGATGAAATCTATGGAAGATCAAGCCCAAGAGGAAGCTGGAAATGAAGTTGAACCTATGAATGATCAAGATGAATGAATCTTTATTGTATTTCTAGGTTGAGTATCTCATGTTTGAATATGTTTGGTCTTTAATGTCTTAGAAATTATGTGTGTTTTTACATTTGATCTTTGTGCTTGTTTGTTTCAAATTAGTCTTTGTTTTCTATGTAATGTTTACTTTTGTTGTGTTGATGTTCATCAATGGAATTAGTAGAGACTTTATTTGTGTGGCTTAATCCTTTATTTATGTTGTTTAGTGATTCATTTAGATTGAGGAATTTGGGGAAAATAGGAAGAGTTTATTTATTTATTTATTTGCAAGGAAGGGTTTAATTTTAGAATATGATTCATCAAATAATTTTACAAGGTAAAGTGAATGATATCAATTATCTATTCACAAATTAAAAAAAATTAAAAAATAAATATTATAAATAGATCATAAATTACAAGTTTATTAATATAATAATTATTAATTTCTTTTCTACTTTATTTATTTTTGAGAATACAAATCTTTGATACAAGATTTGGTGAGTTTTCTGCAATTCTTTATAAAAGGTAGGAAGATTTAATTCACTTGGGTCTGGATCTTGATTTTTTATATATAAGGGGTTGAAATACTCATGTATTTTCTTTTATAAAAAAAAATCTTATTTTTAAGTACTCTCTTATTAGAGTAAAAAAAAAAATATTATCCCTTATGAATAACTAGTACCATACGGTAAGTCCAAAAATCCATGCATTAAATTGAGTAAAAAAAGTTCATTGCATTTATATCCAACAACTCTTGTACATGGTTGATCCTTATCATCTTCCATATTTTAGTTTCTTGTGAAAAACCTTGATATATCCATGATTATGGCTATATGTCAATGAATTCATATATAGTAATTATTTTTTTAAAAACTAATTAAAATATAAATAAATTGCTACAAAATTTTAAATTAAATTGCAAAAAAGTTAACCAGAACACTTTCTTTCCTTTTATATATATATATATATATATATATATATATATATATATATATATATATATATATATATATATATATTCAAAAACAATGAACAATTTTTTCTGTTTGAAATTTAAAATGGATTCTTTCTTTTTTGAGACAGTTTTTATTCCTGACTCACAAGAATGGATTCTTTCTTTTTTGAGACAGTATTTATTTCTGACTCACGAGTCAGTTTCTTTTGACTTATGTGTTTCTCAAATATTATTCTTTTTTGTCTTATTTGAATTGCGTAACATTCACACAAAAAAGGATAGAAGAATATTTTAATTCTTGAAAATATTGAAAAATTAATTTAGTTTTAGAGAAAAATAAAACTGATTTTGAATCTCTAAAAAAATTAAATTAAAACAGTTTGATAGATATTTTCTACACTTTGTTTGATTGATAAAAGAGATGGAGGAAAAAAAACATATGAAAAGAAAAGAAAATGAATAAAAAATAAGTTGATTATTTAGTAGCTAATTTAATATAAGAGAATATGAATAAAAATCATAATAAAAGGATTTAAAAAAGAATGTGTATTTATAAAATAACATAAATATTCTTAAATAATTTGAAATGGTAAAAAGAATAATAATAATAACAATAAATACAAATAAATAATTCATTTAAATCAATTACAAAATATAAAAAATAAAATAAAGAGAATATATATATATATATATATTTCGTAACAATCAAAGAAAATGTTTCAATTTACTAAATTACGGGTATTATATTTGTATTCTCTTTATATTTTCAAACTTTTTATTAGTTTTTCTTTAATCATACCTAATTTTTGTTTGGTTTTTTTAATGGAGTTTAATAACATATCCTTTTTTTTTTACAAAATTTCAAAAAAAATCATCAAAATTTTCAAACAAACCTATAAAAAATTAATAATCATCTTTAATATAATGCAAATTTCATCAAATGCATAACTCAAATATTCAAATAAACTCATATTTTCATCTCCAACAACATCAAATAAAGAATAAAAATATGAGTTTATTTAAAGATTTATGTTATGAATTTGATTAAATTTGCATTTTATTGAAGATGATAATGAATTTTATGGGTTTTGATCGAAAATTTTGATGATTTTTTTGAATTTTTGTAAAACGTTAACTGAAATTAAGTTAAGAGACCGTATATGCAATTTAGCCTATAGTTAAATAAAAATAGACATTTTGCAAACTTTAGTTTAACTTATTTAAATTGAATTAGATTAAAAACATGAAAATGATCAAAATTTGGTAACAAACTCCATAATTCTTTATGTTGTTTTTTAATTCAATGGAGATTATTATTGTTTGTATTTATTAATTTTAATTATATTAAATATTTTAAATATTTGTTTGTTATAAATTATAATAAAAGTAATTTCAGTGTTTAATAATTTAGAGATTAATTTTTAAATATTTTAAAAAACTGATTTGATTTTATATATTTATTCTTTGTATTTCTCTTTTTATATTAAATAAATTTTATTGATTGTAATGAAATACTTTTTTTATATTCTTTTTCTCTTATCTATGTTTTTGTTAAAGATATTTATGTCATTTTATTAATAAACGTTTTAATTTTCTGTCATAATTTTATTTACTTATTTATTTTTTATATTAAACTATTAAACAATCAATTTATTTGTTATTTTTTTGTCTTCTTTTTACTTTATTTTATTTTATTTATCAACCGCACAAAGTGTAAAATAGGTATCGACTAAGTTGTTCCAATTTAATTTTTTCATTCACTAAAAAATTACCTTTATTTTTTCTACGAGACTAAATTACGTCTCATAAGTTTTTCCAAAGATTAAAATGAATCTCGACTCAAAAGTATATACTACTTTCGTCTTTAAATATAAAATCTTCTTTGGAAATTTCTTTGTCCTTTTTGTAAGACTCCCTTTGAATTTTCATTTGTATGAATTATATCTTTATTAACATCCATCTAATTACTTTCCGTCTTCATAGAAGATAGGTAGATTCGATTCACTGTGATGTTGAGTCTGGATCTTATTTTTGTATAAAAGGGGTTCAAATACTCATGTACTTTTCCTTTTATAAAAAAAATTATTAAAAAAAATCTTATGTTAAAGTACTCTCTCTTAAAGAGTTAAAAAAAGAAATGTATTCTCCCTTACCACCAATAACTAGTTTCAATACGGCGAGTCCAAAAATCCTTATCATCTCCCCCTATTTGTGTTTCTTGTGAACAACCTTGATATATACCATGAATATGACTATATAGTCAATGAATACAGATATATAGTAATTATTTCTAAAAAAAATTAATTAAAATATAAGTTAATTACTACAAAATTTTAGGTTAAATTACTGGAAAGTTAACTTAAACGGTTTCTTTGTTTTAAATATATTCAAAAACGATCTACGGTTTTTTCTTTTGGAATATTTTTAATGAATTCTTGTTTTTACGAAATAGTTTTTATTGTTTTTCCGAAACAGTTTTTATTTCTGATTTACAAGTCAGTTTCTTTTGACTTATATAATTCCTAGACATTACTCTTTTGTGTTTTATTTGTGTTGTGTAAAATTAATAAATAAAAACAGAAGAATATTTTCATTCTTAAAAAAAATGAATTTAATTTTTGAGAAAAATAAAAGTAATTTTTAATCACTGAAAAAATAAAATTACAACAATTTAATCAGTATTTTTTACCCTTTTTTTTATTGATAAAAGAGATGGAGGAAAAAAAGAATGTGAAACGAAAAAAAATGAATAGAAAATAAATTGATTATTTAAAAGCTAATTTGGTATAAATAATGTAAATTGAAATTATGATAAAATAACAGAAAAAAGTATATGTATTTATAAAATGTTATAATTGTTCTTAAAAAAATTTGATACGGTAAAAATAATAATAATAAGAGTAAATATAAATCAATATTTCATTTCATTCGGTTATAAAATATAAAAAAAAAATAAAGAGAATAAATATATAATTAATAAATTTCATAACAATCAAAGAAAATATTTCAATTTGCTAAAGATATTATATTTTTATTATATTTTCTAACATTTTGGTAATTTTGTTTTAATCATATCTATTTTTTGCTTAAGAACATTTATGCCATTTTATAAATATAATTTTTTTTCTCTTAGAGTTTAACACACATACGGTAACGATTTAAAATTATTTTTACAAAGTAATTTAATAAGAACAGACATTTTTCATACATTAGTTTAACTTATTTTCATTGAATTAAATTAAGAACCATAAAAATAAAAATAAAAAATTGGTAACAAACTCATTACTCTTTTCGTTGTTTTTTCATTCAATGGAGACTATTATTATTATTTGTATTTTTTAATTTTAATTATAATTAATATTTTAAGGGTTTGTTTGTTACAAATTATAATAAAAGGGATTTTGATGTTCAATAATTTAGAGATTAATTTTTAGATATTTATAAAAAATGATAATTTTATGTATTTATTATTTTTATTTATTTTTTATTTTATATAATTTTTATTGATTGTAATGAAATGTTTATTTATTTTCTTTTTCTCTTATCTAATTTTTTTTAAAGATATTTATATTATTTTATTATTTTTTTTATATCATAATTTTATTTTTATTTTCTCGTATATCAAACTACTAAACAATTATCTTATTTGTTATTTTTGTTTTCTACATTTCACTTTCTTTTATTCCATTTATTAACCGCGCAAAAGTGTAAAATAGATATGGTCTAAGTTGTTCTAATTTAAATTTCTTAGTCACTTAAAGTTACCTTTATTTTTTCTAAGAGACTTAATTGAGTCTCATAATTTGTTTCAGGGACTAAAATGGACATTGACTAAAAAAATTATTAGTTATATTTATTTTAATGATAAAATAAATTTTATTTACTAAAATATATACTACTTTCGTCTTTAAATATAAAATCTGAAATAGAGAAGTTGATTTACAAAGAAGGGGGAAGTTTGAATTGTAAATCTCCTTATTTAATTTTTTTTTTAAAATACTTAAAAAAATTCAACTCAAGAATGATCTTGATTAAGAAAATAGAAAACGAAGAACATTCTTGATTTTTACCAGAAAACGAAGAACGTTCTTGGTTTTTACCAGAAAACGAAGAACGTTCTTTGTTTTGACCAGAAAACGGAGAACGTTCTTGGTTAGCTTAAAATCAAAAATCCACTTTATATTTTTTACTTAAATGATTAACCAGACTTAATAAATAAGGATATAAGAGAAAGAATACCACAAATGGATGTATCCTGGTTCACCCAACTCGGGCTACGTCAAGTCCTCACAACTGTGAGATTTTCCGCTAAGTGTTCAAAACAAAGAACCTTATTGGTTTTACAGCACCTAGCTCAGATAAACTTTGATCTGTTACAAACTTCAATCCTTTCCATCCAAAAAGAGATTAATTAGGTCACTTATGAACCTTGATAGAATTTCTTACAATCTACCCAAACTATACTAAACTCTTATAGTTCGAGTTTTACAATAATGATGAGATTGTTTTGTTAGAATCTGAGATATCTCGACTCTTGTTTGAAATTCTATTCTTTACAAATAATTCAGTAAAAATAACAGAGTAATGAAAAGTGATCAGACTGATTATTCTTTGAGTAATGAGAGAGTTTCAAGTATGTGAATATGAATGATTTTATGAGACTTGATAGCACTTTTTCTTCACAATTTTCCTTGAGCGTTGACTTTTCTTTTATAGGTGTTTTAGAGCATTTAATAATGGTCAAAAAGAGTTGTTGGTGGTGCTTTGTCAGTTTTGACCAAAGACCAATTTATATGAATAAAAATATTCTAGCATTTGAACACTTTTGAATTTTGTTGACTGGGCTGAGTTCTAAGATTTTTTTTATCAAATTTCCTTTGAGTTTGATCATCCTTTGTACTTTAGATATGCTTGTTAATGTCGTTGATTTGATCTAAAGTTTTGATTCTTTTAAAATAGTTTGGAGAATGATGATGAACTTCTGCAAAATGTTAATGGAAATTCTAGAGATTGATAATCAATCTGGAGGTTCAGTCTTGATCATTCTGGATGTCTTCCAGATTAATTTGGATGTCTTGTATATTTCAAGATCATTTATCTTTCTTGATAGTTTAAGTTGGAGAAGTTTCAAATATGTTTGGTCTTGCTAATTCATGATCTTCTCTCTTTGTGATTCGAGTAGTTTCTTTGAATATGATCATTTCAGTTTGTTCCTTCCCAAGTGCTGATGATATAGATGTGAAATCTAGAGGCTAAAACTTCTTTTAACTAGTGGAGATTGATTGATCTTGGGGATGTGATGATCAATCTTGGTCCTGGAGAACATTCTCCGTTTTTATAGATTTTGTCCAGAATGTTCTCATTTCTTATTTGTTTAATTTTTTTTTTATTGCTGATTTCTTTGTTTTTACTTGAATCCTATCTTTGAATTAATCCATTCAAAAGCACGAGTTAAACTAACATAACATTTAGAATCATAATTAACATTTTTAATTAACCTTTTTTTATTTTTATCAAAACTTAAATCGAGAATTTGTCTTAGCAAAATCCTATTTAAAAATTTCTCTGTCCTTTTTGTAAAAATCTCTTTGAATATTCATAGTATGAATTATATCTATACTAACATACATCTTCATAGAAAAATAGGTAGATTCGATTGAATATGATCTTGAGTCTGGATCTTAATCTTTATGTATATAAAGGGGTTAAAATACTTATGTACTTCCTTTTATTTAAAAAAAAAATGTATTCTCCCTTACCAATTACTAGTACCAATAAGGTAAATCCAAAAATATTTGCATTGCATTGAGTAAAAAACAATTCCATTGCATTTATTTCCAACAACTCTTGCACCCGGTTGATCCTTAACATCTTCCCGTATTTGGGTTTCTTGTGAACAACCTTGATATATACCATGAATATGACTATATGGTCAATGAATGCAGATATAAAGTAATTATTTTAAAAAAAATTAATTAAAATATAAATAAATTGCTACAAAATTTTAGATTAAATTGCTAAAAAGTTAACCTGAACGTTTTATATATATATATATATATATATATATATATATATATATATATATATATTAAAACAATATTATAAATTCAAACACAATCTACGATTTTCACTCTTTGAATATTTTAAATGAATTTTTGTTTTTCCGAGACAATTTTTGTTTTGATCAACTAATCAATTTCTTTTGACTCGTTTTTTAAACATTATCTGTTTGTGTCTGATTTGAGTTGCGTAAAATTTAAAAAAACCAGAGAAGAATATTTTAATCCTTAAAAAAATTGAAAAGTTAATTTAGTTTTTAAGAAAAATAAAAGTGATTTTTAATTTCTAGGAAAATTAAATTCAAACAATTCAATCAGTACTTTTTATACTTTGTTTGATTGATAAATGAGATGGAAGAAAAAAAGAAAATGAAAAGGAAAGAAAACAAGTTGATTATTAAGAAGCTAATTTGGTATAAGAGAATGTGAATAGAAATTATGATAAAATGATAGAAAAAAGTATGTGTATTTATAAAATGACATAAATGTTCTTACAAGAAACTGATACAGTAAAACGAATAATAATAACAAATAAAAATAAATATTTCATTTCAATAGATTATAAAATATAAAAAGAAAAATAAGAAGAATAAATATATAAAGTAAATTTTAAACAATCAAAGAAAATATTTCAATTTACTAAATTACAAATATTGTAGTTTTATTCTCTTTATATTTTCAAATATTTTGGTAATCTTTCTTTCATCGTATCAAATTTTTTAAATTACACTTATGCCATTTTATAATTACAATTTATTTTTTATTTTTTCTTAGAGTTTAATACATATACGCTTTGTAAAATTATTTTACATTGTAATTTAATAAAAATAGACAATTTTCACACATTAGTTTAACTTCTTTTAATTGAATTAAATTACGAAAAATGAAAATAATTAAAACTTGGTAACAAACTCAATAATCCTTTTGTTGTGTGTTAATTTAATGGAGACTATTATTATTATTATTATTATTATTATTATTATTATTATTATTATTATTATTATTATTATTATTATTACCATTATTATTACCATTATTATTACCATTATTATTATTAAATTTTATTATTATTATTCTTCTTATTATTATTATTATTATCATTATTATTATCATTATTATTATCATCATTATTATTATTATTATTATTATTATTATTATTATTATTATTATTCTTGTTGTTGTTGTAGTTAGATAACGTTATTATATACTAGTAGTAAGGGTATTTTAGACATTTTTATTCTTCTGTATATATACTCTTTGTAACCCTATTAACTTAAGTTCGGTTCATTCTATGTTATGAAACCCTAGAGTGGTTGTCTCTCTTCTTTCTCTTTTCATTGTTAACACGGTATCAAAGATCTTTGGTTGATTTTAGAATCTACTCTAAACAAGAGAGATATTATTGTGATAGGAAATACAACCACCAAAAGAGAAAATAGAAGACCATATTCCCTATTTTGTTAAATCAGTCTCAGAAAAACATTGATTGCGCATAAGTTCGGTTCATTCTATGTTATGAAACCCTAGAGTGGTTGTCTCTCTTCTTTCTCTTTTCATTGTTAACACGGTATCAAAGATCTTTGGTTGATTTTAGAATCTACTCTAAACAAGAGAGATATTATTGTGATAGGAAATACAACCACCAAAAGAGAAAATAGAAGACCATATTCCCTATTTTGTTAAATCAGTCTCAGAAAAACATTGATTGCGCATTCGTTAACCGTTGGATCGGGCTGATTTTTGGACAGCAGGTTCACAACATTCAGGTCTTCGTCTTCAACAGTTGGATCGACGAAACGACGTCTGGAGGGGGAGAAATTGTGCTCGCACAACACTAGGTTATCCCTAATTTATTTTGTCTCAGTGATTGTGTTTGTCGTATTTTCCTGTCATTATTTGTTATGGCTGGTGCTAAGAATGATTCTCTTCAAGCTGTTAGTGTTCACCTCAATGGACAAAATTACTCTTATTGGAGTTATGTGATGACAAAAAATTTGATTGGAAAAGATATGTGGGGTTTTGTTGATGGGACCTCTGTTAAGCCTACAGATAAAAAGGATGAAACTCAATATGCAAAAGATATGAAAACATGGAATGTTAGTAATTCAAAAATTATTACTTGGATTAATAATTCTATTGAGTTGTCTATAAGAGTGCAACTAGCAAAATATGATACTGCTAAAGAGATTTGGGATCACTTGAAACATTTGTATGTTTAGTCTAACTTTGCAAAACATTATCAGTTGGAAAGTGATATTAGAGCCCTTAAGAAGAACAATATGACCATTCAGGAATTCTATTCGGCAATGACTAATATGTGGGATCAATTGGCTCTTATGAAATCACTTGAGTTGAAAACTGTCAAAGCATACATTGATCAAAGAGAGGAGCAACGTCTGGTTTGGTTTCTGATGGCTCTCTGTGATAATTTTGAGGGTCTTCGTGGAGGTATTTTGCATCGTTCCCCCATTCCTAATGTTGAATCAGTAGTAAGTGAATTGTTGGCAAACGAAATAAGACTTAAGACTCATTCTGGTGTGTTAGATAAGGGAATTCTCTCAACTCCTCCATCTGTTTTTGTTGCTCCAGTTCAAAACGGAAAATCTCAAGGGAGAGTTGGGCTTGGTAATGATGAATGTGCATTTTGCAAAGAAAAGGGTCATTGGAAAGCACATTGTCCGAATTGGGGAGAGCACATAAGAAGAATTTTAGGGGGTCATCGTCCAATGTTGTTGCTTCTCCTTTTGGTACCATTGACTTTAATTCTGGTTTTGTATACTCATCTGAGACTGCTTCTCAAATATCTGATATTGCAGAACAGCTTCAAAAAATTATTGCCACTCAATCACATGCCATGTTTGCCACCTCTTCTAAAGGTTTGAACTCTTCTAGTATGTCAGATATATCTCCTTCCATATGGATTCTTGATTTTGGAACATCTCATCATATGACATACAATGATAAATCTTGTGTCTGTGAAACATGCCTCGTATGTGTCGGTTATAACTGCTGATGGCACTCTAATGCCACTAGTAGGCATTGGTTCTGTCTCCACACCTAACCTGTCTCTTTCTGATGTTTACTATATTCCTAATCTTACTTTGAGTCTTGCTTATGTTAGTCAAATATGTGATTTTGGTTATTCGGTTATGTTTTCTTCCACTTCTTGTTGTGTGCAAGATCCACATTCCAGGAGGCTGACTGGGACATGTCATAGACAGGGGGGACTTTATGTTTTTGATGACTTGCGATTCCCAGATACTGCAGCCTCAACAACTACTGCTGACTTATTATCTAATTTTCGCTTGAATTCCTTATCTTCTAGTTTTTATTTATGGCATTCTCGCCTTGGACATGTTTCTGCTTCTAGATTAATATATTTGGCTTCTACTGGAGCCTTAGGAAAGTTACAAACCTGTGATATCTCATATTGATGTGGTTATAAACTTGTTAAATTTTCAGCTTTACCGTTTAGTAAAAGGATTTATGTTTCATATGCACCTTTTGATTTAGTTCACTCTGATGTTTGGGGTCCATCACCAGTTCTCACCAAAGGTGGATCTAGATATTATGTTTCGTTTATTGATGATTACACTCGTTATTGTTGGGTTTATCTTATGAAAAATCGGTCTGAATTTTTTTACATTTATCATATGTTTCGTGCAATGGTCAAAACTCAACATAATTCTGTTATAAAGTGATTTCGTTGTAATTTAGGTGGTGAATATACCTCTAATAAATTTTCTAAATTACTTGCTTATGATGGCACCCTCCACCAAACATCTTGTATTGATACTCCTCAACAAAATGGAGTTGCTGAAAGGAAACACCGTCATATTATAGAGACTGCTCGTTCTCTTTTGTTTTTGCTTCAGTTCCTAGTGAGTTTTGGGGAGAAACAGTTCTTACTGATGTTCATGATATTAATAGAATTTCATCCAATATCATATCAAGTTTGTCTCCCTTTGAAAAATTATATGCTTTTACTCCTGATTACTATTCTTTGAAAGTTTTTGGTTCTACTTGTTTTGTTATTCGCCCTCAAGTAGAGCGCAGTAAGTTGTCTTCTCGTTAAACCATGTGTGTTTTTCTTGGTTATGGGGATGGTCAAAAGGGTTATCGTTGTTATGATCCTCATGAAAAAACTTTATGTATCTTGTAATGTTGTTTTTCCTGAGCACATCCCTTTTTACTCTGTTTCCTCTGATTCTCAGATAACTAAGAGTTCCGAACTAACCCATATTGACCCGTTTTGTCCTAATGATAATGCTTCTAGTGATTGTAATGTTGAGAATTGCAGGACAAATACTACTACTCCACATGATGACATCTCTTTTGTCCCCCCCAGATGTCCAACCACCTCCTGCGATTGTTAATCTTTGAAGAAGTCTATATGGTCCCTCCACAAGGAGTTTCTCATAATCAAGGGGAAGTATGTAAGTTAAAAAAATGCTTTATATGGTCTTAAACGGGCTCCTCGAGCTTGGTTTGAGAAATTCTCTATTGTGATCACTTCTCTTGGTTTCCGCTCTAGTGAACATGATATTGTATTGTTGATAAGGTCCACCACTTATGGTCGCATTATACTTTCTCTATATGTAGATGATATGATTATTACAGGTGATGATGTTAGTGGAATCAATGTGTTGAAATTGCAGCTAGCCAAACAGTTTGAGATGAAGGACTTGGGAACTATTCGTTATTTTTTGGGGATTGAAGTTGCCTACTCTCCTATAGGCTACCTTCTTTCTCAATCCAGTACATTGCCAACATTCTTGATCAGTCTCATCTTTCTAATACTAGAGCAGCAGATACTCCTCTTGAGTTGAATGTGAAATATGGCTCGGATGGTGTTCCTTTACCAAATTCTACTTTGTATCATACTTTGGTTGGCGGCTTAGTGTATCTTACGATTACCAGACCTGACATTGCTTATGTTGTTCATGTTGTTAGTCAGTTTGTTGTCTCTCCCACTACATTACATTGGGTAACACTTCTTCAGATTATTCGTTATCTTCGAGGAACTCAATTTCAAAGCCTTTTCTTTCCATTGTCATCCTCATTGGAGTTACGAGCTTATTCTGATGTTGATTGGGCTGGTGACACCACATATCGTAAATCCACCACAGGGTTTTGCATCTTTCTTGGAGACTCTCTTATTTCTTAGAAGAGTAAGAAACATGACATTGTCTCTCGCTCCTCTACAGAAGCTGAGTATCGTGCTATGGCATCCACTACCGTTGAAATAATTTGGTTGTGTTGGCTTTTGTCTGATATGGGTATCTCTCTTTCTGAGCCAACTCCAATGCACTGCGATAACAAGAGTGCTATTCAAATTGCTCACAACTCGGTTTTTCATGAACGCACCAAACACATTGAGATTGATTGTCATCTTACTCGTCACCATCTTCAATATGGAACCATTACTCTACCGTTTGTCTCTTCTTCTTTACAGATTGTTGATTTGTTCACAAAGATGCATTCCATTAAACGTTTTCATTTGTTAGTTGACAAACTCTCGATGCTCCATGGTAATGCATCGTGAGTTTGAGGGGAGATGTTAGATAATGTTATTATATATTAGTAGTAAGGGTATTTTAGACATTTATATTATCTTGTATATATACTCATTGTAACCCTATTAACTTAAATTTGGTTCATTCTATGTTATGAAACTCTAGAGTGGTTGTCTCTCTTCTTCCTCTTTTCATTGTTAACAATTATTATTATTATTATTATTATTATTATTATTATTATTATTATTATTATTATTATTATTATTATTATTATTATTATTATTATGTTTTAATTTCAATTATATCGAATATTTTTTGGGAGTATTTGTTACAAATTATAATAAAAATGATTTCAGTGTTCAATAATATAGAGATTAATTTTTAAACATTTTAAAAAATAATTTGATTATATATGTTTATTATATTTATTTCTCTTTTTATATTATATAATTTTTATTAATTGTAATAAAATATTTATTTATATTCATTTTCTTTTGTCTAACTTCTTCTTCAAGATATATATGTTATTTTTTTAATGCACATGTTTTTTTTTTGTCATAATCTTATTTTCATTTTTTCTTATATTAAATTACTTAACAATCAACTTATTTTTTATTTCCTTTTTCTTCTTTTCACTTTCTTTTATTTCATTTATGAACAGCACAAATTGTAAATTAAGTATGGACTAAGTTGTTCCAATTTAATTTTTTTATTCACAAAAAGTTGTCTTTATTTTTTTTTAGAGACTAAATTGAGTCTTATAATTTATTTCGGACACTAAAATGGATCTTGACTCAAAAATTATTAGTTATGTTCATTTTAATGATAAAATAAATTTTATTTACTAAAATATATGCTACTGTTGTCTTTAAATATAAATCCCTCTTAAAAAATATTATACTTTTTGTATGACTCTCTTTGTTTTTTCATTTGTATTAATTATATATTTACTAACATACATCTAATTACTTTACATATTTTTCTACAACCATACAATAAATACTATAGTGAAAATATTATCTGATTTTTTCTAAAAAAATAAAATTGTAAAAAAAATATTAATATCAACCAATTTAATACTACTATATATCAACCTTCTTAATTCTCATGATTTGATGAATAATGTCTTATATTTTAAAACATATGTAATAATAGTCGTTGAAATAGTTAAAATAGTCGAAATATAATAAATAAAAATATATTAATAAAAAAATAATTAATAATCAATTAATAATACTAAATGACAAGGATTTAACTCATTTAAAGGGAACAAATTGTTCACTTTAAATAATAAAGTGAGTAATATAAACAATTGATAACTAAATCAATAGTTATTTTGTATTCATGTAGCATCAATCTTGCATTGTTATAATATAACTATTGTTCACTTCCCTTCTCACTTAATTATAATTGGTTATTTTTTTAATGTTACTCGGTCTACTTGATTCATATTTTAGAAAAATCAAAGGAATATTATAAAGAAAACTCTAAAACACAAGACGTTCCAATGACATAACAACTTATTATATAAGTAATTCCCCAAAAGTTAACTTAATACAACCAAAACACGAAGCTACCATCCACCTACGGATAAATAATTATGTCTAATGGATAAATAAAGAAAGAATGTCAAACATGGATTAAAATGAGGGAGGATACCTTATTTGATCTATATATATAATAAATATCACATCCTTTTGTCAAAATCATAGGAGAACGCCTTGGACTATATAAGGAGCCCCTCCCATCATTTTTATGATACAAAATTGTTGCCATTTGAGAAGGAAAAAAAAATCTCTACATTAAGCATATTTTTATATTTTTATGGCAAGTGTGACATTTGTTACTTAATAATAATATTTATCTTCAACTTTCTATTAATAAAAATAGTTTTATTATTATTTCTGTAATGATTTTTTTTTGGTTAGTTACATTTTTTTATTCAAATTTAACTTTTGTTTAAGAATTAGGAGCAATTGACTTTTTTATATTTTTTTCTTTTATAAATTTTAATTTTAATTGAAAATGAATTCGGTTTCTATTTTAAAGGAAGTAAATAAAGCAATAGAATAAAGCAAAGATTGTATTATGACAATTTTAGAAAAATATATTTATTTATTTATTTTATTATTATTATTTGTTTAAGAAAAATATTTATGCTTATTATTATTATTATTATTTAAAAGAAGGTATTTAGTAGCATCCCTTTTATTGATAATGAATTACTCTTTTTTATTGTATATTTTGTATTGGAAAACTCTATTTTGTTTTTACAACTGCAAACAAAACAAAAAAATTTAAGAGATTTTGCTAAATAAAAAATAAAACTTTTATGCCTCAGTTTTTCAAAACACTCTATTTTGACCAAAAAAGAAAAACACTTTGCCATTTGAATCTTAATTTATTGTTTCTTGAATCCTCTGATTTGCTTCAATCTGCACAAATCATAAAGGAAACCTTTAATTTGAATTATTAAAGTTCTCAAGATTTTAAAAAACATGCGGCTACTTATTGCATAGGTTCCATCGAAGAGGTGCTTCGTTGCCTTTAATTGGTCGCCAATTTCAGCTGCATTATAAGTTCTCCATTTTTAATACTTCAATAATAAAATATTTTACGATTTTTTTTTTTAAATTTATCGAATATCATTATTAAATATGTAAACAGAAACCAAATGAGTGTAAAAAACAAAAAAAATCAGAAACAATCGAATTCTAATTGTCTTTGTGCCTTCCTTCATGCGACTTTTGTTCTTCCGCCTTCCTCCATTAACTACCTCTCCTCAATAATCGCCCGCGACTTCAGTTTCCCTTTTCAATTATCTAGGATTTATTGATTATAAATATTATCCATGGTATCTCATGTATACACAATTTCTATTTGAATTTTTATTTACGGTAAACATGAGCATTCGTTATTCATTTTTTTGTTCATCTTTATGCAAAGTATGAAAAATAAATAAAAAGTTAGATTTTGTTTTCTTCAAAAAAAAAAATTCATGGAATTTTGTTGTTAGAGGTGTGCGACTATAGTTTCTACATGATCTGAATGTCAAATAAAAATTTTATTGGATGGAAATGATATTGATGAATGATAAGGTTTAATTATTTTTTTCATAAATTCTAAGTTTTAAATTATACACAAATTGAATTTGTTATGTTATTAAATTAACAAATTTGTGTTTCATATTTTTAGGGTGACAAAATTCAAGCAATAGTGCAAAAAACCCTAATTGTTCGATTTGAGGCTAAAATTTGTGAAGGAGTTATGTACATCAATCGGAGATCAATTCAAATTGAATTTGTAAAATGGTACTCATTTCATTCCCATATATTGGCATGAATTATTTTATTGGTAAACTATTTTCAATTTGTCGCTCTTATTTTATTTTAGCTATTCACAATTTAATCATTAATTTTTTTTTGAAGTAAATGTCATGCGAGGTTTAGTTGGAATGATACAAGAGAAAGTTTATGAAAGGAACAATGTCTATACAAAATTTAAAGTTATTGAGTTAGAGTCACGTGGTGAATTTCTTTTCAATGTCATATTAAGATAATAAACCCTCGTCACATTAAGATAATTTTACATTATTTAACTTTAAAAGAATTTTAAAAAATATGTATCTAAAGATTGATCAGATATGTCATTGTATTATCAAAGATATATCTATTTAAATCATACTCTTTC
>NC_021164.2:57771305-57774791 GCF_000331145.2 Cicer arietinum | reverse complement strand
TCCCAAAAAAGTTGTCATGATATATAGATATTGAGTATATTATTCAAAGTAATGTTCAATATCTTCTATGGATTAAAAGATAGATATTCCAAGACACTTAAATTAATGTTTTATAATTAATAGAAGACCGATATTTATATAATTTCCTAACATTTATTGTTATTTTGTAGACTAGCAAATTACATTGTTATTGTTATTATCATTTCTATAATCCTAACTATTTGATTCTGCTCACACCTAACCGCGTCTCTTAAACCAAATTCACCCTCTAAATCGATTTGAGTTGCAACCATTCCAAACTACTTAGGGTCACATTGCTCCAAAAGTCAATGAGTCAATGAGTAATTCAAAGATGACCAGCATTATTCTTTCATGTTTCTTAGAAGAAGAGTCTCAAGATTAAAGTTAACATATGAAGATGCTTTGTTAGAATTAAAAATCCTACTATAAAATGGGGTTGCACCACATTATTCTTTCACAAAACCAAAACCAACTTGTAAGAAAAATCCAAATCCATTTATATGTGTTTGATGACCATTTAATGGCGAGCGGCATTGATAATATTTATTTATCTATTTAAGTTGAATCGCGAAAATAGATTCTTCATTTTATTTGTCTCTAATTTTGGTTCCCAAACAATTTTTAGTTCAAAATTTAATGAAGTGTTATTTTTTTAATAATGTATTAAAAAAAGATGATGAGGAAGATTCAATGTTGATTAATTATATTTTATTATTATTCCAAATTTATAAAACACATTTTTTATTTTTAAAAACATATTTTCTATTTTATTATATCATTTAATTACAAAAACATAAAATAAAATAAAATAAAATAAAAAAGACATATTCTTATTCTAATCTCAAATTTAATTTCATCATTAATAAAATAGAAAATGTGTTTTACAAATTAAAAATAATAATAAAATGTAATTAATGCACATGAAATATTTCATATTATTTTTTTTATAAATAATTTTATCTATTAATTATCTATTTAAAAAAACAAGTCTAAGACTATTTCTGGGTTTAGGATGTTATATGACGGGGGTAGAATCATTAGGAGAATCTAGCACATTTAGAAGGTCACATTCTACCACCAAATGGCAGAAATTAAAATTATTTGTTTGCTTCTTAGTGTCCAATAAATATTTTTTTTTTATCATTCTCCAATTTTTCACTAGAGACTACTTTCAACACTAACAATGAAGCCTAATTAGGTTGGAGTTTGTTGTTCTAGTCTTTATATTGATTCTCCAATTTTTCTTAGTTTTCTTTGTAATAAGTTGGAGTATGCTTTGTACTTATTTTTTTTATTCTATATATAATTTGCAATTAAAAAAAAATCTACATCTAAATTCTCCACATATGTATGATCAATACAAGAAAATCAAGAATTTGGCAAGACCAAATTCCATCACAAAGGGAGAAAAGCAGCCACAACAAGTAAATTTCTGGCTGCCTTTGGGAGCCACAAATAAGTAAGACACAAAGGTTTGTGGTAGTCAAAACGGTCACAAAATTCAGTTTTTTTTGTTACTATTTGTGAAGGCTTAAGCCCTCACAAAATTGTGACGGAAAAGTCCGCCAAAATTTTGTGAAAGCTTAGGCCGCCACAAAAGACTAAGAAGTTTAAAACGGTAAGCGTTTGTGAAGGTCAAAGCCGCCACAAAAGGTGTCATTTGTGAGGGCTTAGGTCGCCACAAATGATGACATGACATAAAATAATTAGTTTGTGAGGACTTAGACCGCCACAAATGTGTGACTTTATTAAAAAAATTATAAAATTCGAAACTAATATTAAAAAATAATATTATATATAAAAAATAATATTACTATAATTTAAAATTTAAATTTAAAATAAATATTATATATTAATAAATTATATATAACAAACAAAATAAATTATTTGCAAAATTATATTCAATTTAAAATAAATATTATATATTAAAAAATTATAAATTTAAATTATATATACCCAAAAAAATAAAACATTCCAAAATTAATAAATTATGTCATACAAACCAAAAATCAAACATACCATAATTAAATAATAATGTATAATAAATTCGTACAAACTAAAAATAAAAATAGCAAATATTATTCAAATACATCAATCATCATAATAATTTCTCTGATCATTAGCTTCAATCCCTCCATCATTATTTGATAAAATATTACCCGACGACAAAAGTCCTCTAAAAGTATTATTAATTGGTGTTGGAAACAACATGGTTTGAAATTGCAATTTATCTTCAAGTACACCACCACTAGTCGACAGAGCCATAACTGACTGAGGTTGATTTATACCTGGTCTGATCAAGCCAGTTGTTGGCATATTTGGTCGGTATGGAGCTTGATCTGCTTGAGGTTGAAGAAATTGTTGAGAAAATGACGGAACATTGTATTTATATATATATATATATATATATATATATTATTAACATCTACAAATTACAAAATAATAAACTATGACATACTTTATATATCAATTAAGTGAACATTTATAAATAATATAATAAATCATAATAGAGACTATATATATACATATATATATATTAAAATAAAATTTTAAATGATATTTAATGAACTTTAAAATAAATAAAAACCATATAAACAAAAATAGAGACCGTAAAAATATATAAATTTTTGTACGAATTCAACTACAACTCTTTATAATAACTAAAAACAAATATTAATATAATTAATTTTAATAATATTTTTATTATATTTCAAATTTTTATTTATCATATATTATGTAAGCAACATAATTTCTATTTTTTTTTTTTTGGACAAATTTACTAACATTTCGAATGATGAACTTTTTATGTATTTTAAAAATAATATAAAAATATTTTATATTTATGATATTATATATTTTATGATTAGATCATTATTATATATCTTGTTTTTCATAAGTATTATTTTGTTGCAAAAAAAATTACAATTTCTTAATAAAATTATATTTTACTAACATAATAAATCATAATACCAATAGTAACTATAATAAAAAAAAAAATAGCACTTCATCAACAATTAAAAAATAAATATATTTTAATTTGAGTATAAATTTTACAAATTAAATATTTTACTAGTAATTTGTTTAACAAATCTTACTAATTTTAAAGTTTAAAAATAATATTATACTCAATTTTAAAAATAATATATTAATCTATATTCTAAAATAAAATATTAAGTCTAAAAATATTTTAAAACCATATAACAATAATAATTATATAATTACTAATCTTTATTTAAAATGCATTACACACTTGATGTCGAATAGTGTCTGACTTGAAGCTTACAAATAAGTAACAACTATTCGAATAACCACAATAGCACCACTGTCAAAATGAAAATTAAATAATATTCATTAAAAAAATAACTTCAAATAAAAAATGACATTAAAAAACAAATTACAAAATAAAAACTTACTGAAGTTTAACAAATAAAAGAGAAATGTTGGAGAAAAAATATTTGTAGATAG